>NW_010407637.1:0-6813 GCF_000710305.1 Buceros rhinoceros silvestris | reverse complement strand
TTTCCCTCCCAGATCAACTACATTTTTGACTAGAGGCAAAACAATACTTAAACTTTCCAGTGTGGAAAGAAAATCTATTTCCCAGTTTTGCTGGGTCATATCATACTGGTATTAACTGCCAAGCCTATTCCCCACCTGGACATCTGGGAGAAGGACCTCACACAATCAGGTTGCTCTCTCATATGAAAGATTTTCCAGTAAGACACACCTTTCTTGAACTACAAAAAAGGTCCAGTTCCGTCTTGGGTATTTGTAATTGCCAGCCACTGAGCCCTGTTCAGTGGAAAATGCTGTATGGATATAGCCTGCTGGAAGAAATAATCAAGCTGTTAAAAAAACCCACCAAGATGCAGACTGGAAAACAGGTTTGTTTTTAAATAAAGACCTCAGAGGTAATGGCTGTTTCTATTTGATCTATCGGGTATCTCTGTTCAGCACTGATATTCTTACCAAAGGAAAACTGCCGTAAACTCATGTTCATGAGAAATGCAGGATATCTCACTATTCTTAAATTAGTAGAGAGTTTTTCTGGGTTTTCTGAACCTTATATAGACCTGTACCTTTTTAGCCTTATTTTTTAAGCTGATCCAGCATACAGGTGCAGGGCAGTATATGCCATGAATCCATCTCTAAAACACCTTTGCTCACATGTATATTTGTGAGTGGTCAATTTGAAAAACAGATTCATTTATCAAGCTTGCATCTACATCTGTATTTAGGATAAGGGTTTGACTCTGATAAGAGCACAGTTTCTGCTGTAACAGTCCTGCCTACACTGAGAAGGACTTCCTTTGATCTGTTATAAACTGAGCAAGGCCTCATAGTTATCTAAAAGTCTTGGTTCATAAATAATTTTTACAGCTCTCTGATTTCTTTTCATTTGTTTTGGGTTTATCTTGGGTATGAGGCCCCTGAAACAGTTTTAAACTCCACAAAACTATGAATGTAAAAATTTTCTGTGAAGGAATCCAGTTTCTCTGTTATCGTGATTAATCAGACTGTGATTCTCCAGCGAGGCCATCCCAAGGCCAGAGCAATTAAGGAACCCACATCCTTTTGTGGTTCCTGTTTTGTATTTACTTTTATATAATCCCAGTAACTACCTAGTCATTTCATTTTAATCACTGCAGTTCTTTAGTACCCTTCCCTCCACCTCCAGAAAGGAATTTTTCATGAACTTTTTGTTCCCATGCACTAATCTCTTTTCGTGACCTGAACAGCATTTATCCCCTGGTCATGAACGAAATCTGTATTTCATCACATTCATCACTCTATCCCATGCTACAGCCAAATAGCTGTACTCCTACAGCTTCAAATGATGGCACAGAAGAGAATTGTTAGATATGCACATTCCAAGTATCCCACATCTGCCAGGTCTGTTGTGGGCAAAAATGAGGAAACCAGAGCCAAAAAAACAACCCTGCTTTGTGTGTATGTTTTATTTTAAACCATTCTGCAGCCAAGAATGTGAAGATCAACCAAATGCTGACATGCTAGTAATATTTTGTTTTACGCAGATCTATAAATATACTTATCACTGTTTAAACTAAGACTGAATATACTGTACTCATAAGAAACACACGTGTTCTAGAAGACAGACAGAAATAATTATGAAAGACTGGAAACACTTTCTTTTTCTGGGTGGGGTTAGACTTCCTATAAAACTTGATTTGGGATAATCTTCCATTCCTTGTGCAGGTGAGCTTAATGGGAGTTTTCTCTAGGATTCGACCCAAACATAAATATATTTCTTGTGCCTTTGGTTTTCTATTTCTCTGCAAACTTCTTTCATTCTGGAGATGCTTCTAAGCCATCAATAGCTATGAAGAGCAAAGCTGTTATCATCAGTAAGTCCAAATTTGCTATATAGGAGCACCTCCACTGGGAAAAATGTAAGCTCCCATAAATAAAAATTAAAAGAATGTTCAAAAGCACACAGAATTGCCTCAGCTAGGGATCAGATGTGATTAATCTAGTCTGCCCTGCTGTCTCTGACAAAGACCAGCACCAGACACAGGAGTACAAAACTGGTATGGAAGGATATAGCTGGATTGGGAAAAAAAGGATGAAAAAATCTATTAAGTTACCTCTTGTATGGGCAGAATGTACATACAGACTTTTTGAACTTTTCTTAGGCTCAGTTCAATGAGAAGGAAGAGGTAGACTTCACTGACTGGGAAAGATGAAGGGGAAAAAAGAAAAATGTTAGTGATAATAAAGGGTTGTAAGGAAGAAGGGAAGAGACCTCTGGCTCTTTTGTCTACAAACAGACAGGGCGGGCAGCCATGGAAGTCAGTTCATGTAAAGGGAAGTGTGGGAGCTCAGGATAAGTTGCACTGGATCTACTACTACTGAGGAAAAGAAATGCATTTACTTGTGTGCTTCTGGAGAAGATAATAGAGTAGGTCACTGGCAGACTGAAAAGTGAGAACAACCATATTGTTGAAGTGGAAGATGTCAGATGGCGACCAGATCTTGGGTAAGAGGAAGAATTAAAGGAGGAAGGTAAATTGATAAAAGTGACCACCGGCACTAAAATCCGCTATGGAGCTTGGACTTCAAAAGACAGCATTTAATCAGGAAACAAACGGAAGGGACCTCTTGGAAGGAGAGTATAAAGAGGGAAAGAAATGGCAATTACTGAGAGACTAAAGAGCAAATTGCCTCATCGGGGAGAAGAAAAGAAGCTTACCTACCTTTACTAATAAAATCACATTCACACAATCATATGTGTTTGCTTTAGGAAATACACAAAAACAAAACCATAAATAATCTATTAAAATTGGGAAATTAAGAGCCTACCAACTTCTGAATCTGTGAAATAGGCCAAATGAAAACAAAATTAAAAAAAAACCCAAACAAACAAACAAAAAAACCCCCAGAAAACTTTAGAATCTAGTACTGGATAAAAGGTTTATTTTGATAAAATAAGACTAAAATATCTGATGCTTTAGGGATTAGGTAGAACTTGTGACTTGATCAGTAAAAGGTTAAGCCACCTCTGCTGTGAGATTGGTACAATACACAACTGTTAATAGTACAGCTGATGATAGAAAATAACTGTTTGATTTATTGATTGATTGAAATGGCGACTCAGTTAAGTGCTTCTTTGCCATTATGCCAGTAAGTATCAGCTGAGATTTGTCAAATTTTGGCATCTTGATGTGATTCTATTTGCTCACTTGGCCCTAGGAAAAAAGTTGGTTAGAAGGGAGTGACTTTTCTTTGCCTTGCATTTTTTTTCTGCAAGAAAGGAGCAGAATAATCACTTTTTCCCCCCGTTGTTTTCTGCCAGCATTTTGAAAGATGGGCACATTATCAGACTGATAAATTTTCCTAAGAATTCTAGAGGGTGATCTGAACCAAATGTAAATACTAAACAATGAAGCTCTCATCTTTTTTGTGTGTTCAGTGTGGTTACAAAATCATTAAGTCAAGTAGGGCTTGGTCTGAGATCTGTAACATCTTTCCCTGTGTCCATCAGAGATCACTGAATAATTTGAAAAATGTTCTTTTGTACCTTAGTAAACAAAAACAAACTTAAGACCAAGTTTTTCTCTGTGTCTTTCCAAAGTGAAACATTTTAGCTTCCTTTGAAGTTTGCCCTTCCCTTGAAAGATTAGAGTTTAAAAACTAACATTAGATTGGCAGACTGGCACATCAAAACTAGTGGGGTTATTCCTGATGGTTTATGCTTTCAGGAGCATGACTGCTACACCTACTTGGTTCTCAGTTAAATGTTCCTGTGGATAATTCCACTGCAGTCTTCCAAGAAGAAGTTAAAATACATTAAGATTTATGCTCCTTCTGACTTCTGAACTGTGTTCTGTAGATATTGTTTGCAAAATACTTCAAGTTTATTAAGTGCTTAGCACTCATGGGCGTCTTATCTTTTTCACATAAAAAGCATCTACCTACTGTTTATTGAAATCTATGTAGATCTAAACAAATTAAGCCTGAGAATATATCACCATGAGAGACAGCATAGAGGAGGTACCCAAAAAAAGTGCAAGCTAACGCTCAATTTGTAATTAGTAATTAAAGTACATAAGATTGGAAAACCCTTTACTCCCACCAGCAGGATACTCCTTCTCAAAGCATTTTCAGTTCAGCCAGTGAAAGATGTGTAATGTTGACAAACATGAAAATGGGTCTGCAAGTCTTCAATACTTTGTGTGCACTGCCAAGTCTTGAGTCAAATCTTGCTATTATTCATTCAGGGCAAATTAGACTCATTTATATAGCTGCTACTTCAAAAACTTAAGCTTTTTTTTTTTTTTTTTATCTTTTTTTTTTTTTTTTTTTTTTTCTTTTTTTTTTTTTTTTTCTTCTTTTAGCTTTTTTTTTTTTTTTACCTTTTTTTCTTTTTATCTTTCTGTCTTTTTTTTTTTTTTTCTCCTGGCATCCTGTCAGGTTTTTAGGAAGAATCTGTAACTTCTTTCCTCAGGTTTGAAGTAGCTCAGGCATGTCTACAGCATATGTGACTAACAATTGGGTAGCACATGGCAATAACTCAGGCTAGCATGGCTTGAGTGCCAGTTACCACACGAGGCTGAATTTCTTCCCCAGTCAGCTTGCTTCACTTCATATGTCTGGCCCTTCACCTGATAATTTGCATTAACTGAACTGCTAAAAGCTAAAAGAAAACTGAAAAGGAATATTCTTCTTTTGCAAGCCATGGCAAGAGTTACACTGTGATTACTCTCCCTCTTACCAGACTTGCGTGAGGAGAGGATGGCCTATGACATTTGTTCTGTTTCCACCCTTTTCTTGCACATTTCTTATACTCTGCTATATACTTTGACTTTGGTAGTGCTTGCATTGTCCATAGGAGTGAATGGCTTCAACCCATACCTGATTCCCCACTCTTAATGCTATTCTGTGAACCACAGCACTGTAAGAAAACTCTGGCATTGGCTGTGACTCAGTGATATATGCCCTTGGAAAAAAACTGATAATAAAATTGGGATAGAAACATCAGAGTAGCCACACGGTTACATTTACAGCACTCTGCAACCTGAAAAAACTGTTGTGATTTCTAGAAACTTAGGGTTTAACTTTCTCATGTATGTAACAGTCCGTGTTTGTACTATGTGCACCTCATTTCTTCCTCCTGATCTCAGTAATAAGAAGGTACTGAAATCTTAATTTTAGCTTCTGTGTGTTGATAGGTTAACATGAACAAGTTCTGAACTCAGGCACACATGCGTTATAAATTTAAATAGATGATGGGCAATCACAGGACATAATACAAGAATTGTACTCTTAGTGTGACACAGATGTTAGAACCCTGGTGGCATGGAAGGCTTCAATGTTCATTAGATATTTCAAACTTCTCAAGCATCTAGAAATGTGCCTTATTCTGCCAAGTACTGAATACTTGTCTTTTGTAGAAAGCTGTTCAACACAATTCTAAAAATTGAAAAAAGGCATGCTATCTCCTCCCTTAAATTGTTGAGAGAGATACCAAGTTGTCAGTGTGTTGTATTTCAGATAAATAAAGTTCCTCACAGTTTTGATAACAAAGACAACTTTATTTACCAATGGAGATGTGGTTCTTCACCTCCTACATGCTGTTGCTGTTGATTCTTATAAATAAAAACTACTGGACTTGATTTTAAAATATATTAAGCAACTAAGGCTCATTCTGACTTCAGGGGACCTCTAAGTTCTCAATACATCAGTCCCCTCATTAGTCCCCTATTTCGTTCTCTCAGTAACACAGATCTGTGTTTTCATTCCAGAAGATTTCTATACCCTTTTAATGTCTCATGCTGAAGACACTTTTCCTTCAGCTGAATACTAATAACATACAGCTTTTGAAAACAATCTTTATTTCAGCAGTTAGCTACTAGTTATTAGCTATTCACCTGAAAGGTAGATGATAGGTATTATCCCCAGTTTTAATATAAGAAAACTTGTGACCTGTGGGCAAATGGGTAAAGGTATTGACTTTTCAATGATGAACTTTTAACAAGTCAGAGGGCTTCAAGAGAGACTTTCAGGGCCTTGGGACATCTGGTCAAGGAATCAGGAGCACAAGTAGTGTTTTCCTCTAGTTGCAGGGGTTAATATGGGAAGAAACAACAAGACCCACCTAGCTCTGAGCCTGGTGCCACCGGCAGGACTTTGGTTTTTTGATCATAGATTGGTTTACACAACACCAGGCCTGCCGGTGACAGATGGGGTACACCTGTCTCAAAGGGGGGGAGGATCCTTGCTCAGGACTTGGTAGGGCTTTAAACTACATTTGAAGGGGGAAAGAGATAAATTAAGGCTCACTGGAGATAAGCCTGGAAGCAGCACATCAATGTTTGACCTTAGGCCTTTGACCTTAGGTCATACCATTGGAAGTAGGGGATGGAGTGCCAAGCAATAGCACAGACACAAGGAATACCGATGAGCTAGGAATCACAATAGCACCCAGAAATGGCCAGGTAGGAATTGGTCCTTCTACCCCCAAAAACGTGATGTATCAGTAGCCCAACTAAAGTGCATCTACACCAATGCCCACAGCACGGGCAACAGGAGGAGTTGGACAACAAGAAAACCGTGATGTAGTCGTCATCATTGAAATATGGTGGGATGATTCACACACCTGGAGCGCTGCACTGGGTGGCTACAAACTCTTCAAAAGGGATAGGCCAGGAAGGTGAGGAGGGGGAGTGCCCCTGTATGTTAGGGAGTGGTTTGTCTGTCTTGAGCTTAATGATGGTGACAATAGGGTTGAGTGTTGTCAAGGGTCGAGGGACCAAGGTAATTATAATTTTAATAACTCTTCAAATTACCTTAACGAAATCCTTCTGTCCTAAA
>NW_010407636.1:5100-10254 GCF_000710305.1 Buceros rhinoceros silvestris | reverse complement strand
CCCAGCCGCTGGGTCAGTGCCTTAGTGCCACCGAACGCTGACACCAGGGGAAGCGTTCCACCCACCTCCAACCATGCCTCAACCGAGAGCACTCCGAGCTGCCAGCCCTCACCACGGAGGACCCTGCGAGTGCAGGCCACTCCTCGGCTCTGCCTCACACGAGCTCTTCTGCGCTCGCTGAGCTGCCAAACATTGCCTGTCGTGGTCCCAGGACTAGTGCTTTCCTCTTCTCCTGCCTACTGAACTTTTTTGAGTTATTTCACCTTTGAGCTATTCTACCTCCGGTCTGACACAGCTACCAAACCCTTCCCAGTACTGTTCACGTTGCCAGGTCTGCCTTGCCCCTGTGCTCCCGGCAGCAGTTAGCAAAGGGAGCCCAGAGCAAAGTCGTTCGCTGCGCGTGTGCCCTTCGGGAGCTGCGAAGCCGCATCCCTGCTCCGGACAGGGGCAGCCACCTCTGTTACACAGCTGCACCTCAAAGTACTGGCTCAGTGGTACCTTCGTGCTGGTAGGGAGCAGCTACTGCTGCCCTTTGATGTCAGAACAGAGCGCTTCACCATCTACAGTAAGAGCTGTGGACAGCTTTCTCTGCCACTCCAGCGTCATCCTGACGGGACCTTCCCACCACATTATCTCTGACCAGTTTCAGAAGAGCCTCAATCCACTGTCGTTTATCAAACAGACAAGCGGCAGTTGATTCATTACAGATATCACTGGTGCAAAAGCAGGCACAGAAAAGGAAGAAAAGAATCCGGGGACAGATGCTGTTTTGGTAGGCCTCAGACATATGCTGGGAAGAGGTGTGTGCTATCATATTTGTGCTGCTCATGTGTCCCTGAGGACAAGGGGGACAGACCCTCTGGGAAGGCGGGCACACAGCGGCCTGCCGAGCGCTGTTCGCTCACACCGTGTTGAGAGCCGGAAGATGAGCAGAGTCAGGAATCGGAGGACTCTGAGCGGAGCGAGGTCCTGGGATAGCAGCCAGAGGCACCAGGACCTTGTCATCCTTGTAACCACCACGGCTTTTGTCAATTTTACCGCACTGCTGGTCTACTGTTACACACTGACTGCAGAAGCAGACGGATTCAGCTGAATTCTGCACACAAGAATTTTAGAGATTCGCTAGATCCCTGATGAAATAAGAGTGAAAACCTGGCAAGTTTTGCATCGTCTGTCAGGTACCACCGTGGTTTGTCTGCTGAAGTGTTGCAGTCACCTGCCTACACACCACCACCAACCGTCTGTGCTTTAAAGTGAGTGCACGATGGAGTCAACAAAACACGGATTTATTTAACCACAGTGCTGCCTTTCATTCTGATGACTTTTGAAAAGCATACTGGACAAAATTCAGTCCTTTAAAAAGAAAACGCTGTAGTTTGAGGATATTTGTGTTTTAAGAACGTATGTCTCAAAATAATTAATCAGTGTTCTTTCAGAGATCAAAACTTTTCACTTACAAACCCTTTCTCAAAGTCACGTGGTTAGAAAAATACTCAAATCAAAAGCTCCCCAAAGAAAACGAGGTCCGGTGAGTGTGGGTCCTGAGGTAAGTGATACGATTAACAAAACGAGCGATAAAATGTTTCCAGCGTCATTACGGCATTATGAGAAAATCCCAGAGTCCGTGGCACCAGCATCAGCGCTGTCAGTAGGTGTATCACACAAAAACACGAGTCCCTGCCACCACTCCTGTAACAGCGAGCGCACCACCTAGTCACCTTCCAGCTACTGCTGGACAGCGTGATCTGAAAATGCCCAAAGAGAGGCGTGGCGGAATGACACTGGAATTTGGGATCGGAAACATCCCCATCTGCCTTATTAATGCAAAGATGGGGCTACTTCTTCGAGTGAGGTGAGACTACAGCTGAGCTCTGCGTGTTAGCCTAACACAGACTGTAGGTAACTTCTGTCAGCGTGGAAGAACATTGAGTATTATCATTACTTACAGCTCAAAGCATCGGTGTCAAGCCTGAGCCCACCAGCAGCGAGACTGTCTGAGGCTGCTGGTGAGAACACTCCTGTGATTTATGATCTCATTTTTAGAACGCTAGATGGCAACTGGGGTGAACGACTGAAAACACGGAGCTCGATGCGAAGAAAGCTTTGACCTTTTCCATGAAGTCAAAGAGGCAGGATTTCCATCAGAGCTTACCTCTCCGCAGAGAACACCCGGGAGTACGAACCCGACCGAGGGCGCCTTGCCCCAGCGGGAGGAAAGGATACAAGCTCTGGTAGAGTGGGATGAGCGACTTGACTGCTCTGCTGGCGTTGATGCACGTGGCACATATGAGGCTTGGCAGCAGCTTCGCAGTCACGATTGCTCCATCGAAGAGAGGACCGAAAAAGGGCACCTGTGAACCCCAAAACAGAAACAACGTGGTAAAGCTGAGCCAAGTTTTCACAGCAAAGCTTGAGAAAGGCGCCAGGGAGGCAAGAGGAGGAAGTTTCACACACCACCCCGCTCAGGCAGCACAGTTCCCCGGTGACATGGCTTGCTCTAGGTCCCCTCTCCAGACCACGGCACAGAGACTCCTCCAAGAATGGCAGCACAGCCCGAAATGAACTGCCCCCCCGGGCCATAGCCACAGGGCCAGTTCCAGCCCGCTCAGCACGGCCAGGGCACAGCATACTCTGGCATTACGTGGCTGCTGTTTGGGATAACAAGCATCAGAGCTGCTGCAGAAGACCAGTACATTCTTTGCCACAAACCGTGCGGGCCCACAGCGTCTACCACACTGACACTTCCCGTGTGACAGCAACCCCCCTATGCCTGCAGTTTTTACCCCTTCCCGAATCGCCACCGGTATACTCCACAGGTACGTGCACATTTCACAGAATATTCAGCTGTTTCAGCGTGAGCTCGTTGAAATGTGTGTGAACAAGATTTGTCTAGGAATTTTGAAGTGATTTTTTGAGTAGAAATTGAGAGCTGTTTTCTGTCTGGCACCCCAGGAAATGCCGATTCACTGGGTGAACCCCACACTGGCAGCTGTTGCAAAGAAATAACTGTTTCAGATAATCCTCTGTGAACTCCTTCCACAGGCTTCACTGAAGGGAAAAAAAGTATCGAGCTGCTCCAAGATAAGGAGGTCTGTAGGATGCAGAGGAGACGGCGGAAGAAGTCCACCCTCTCGGAGGCAAACCCGGCTGGGGCAGGTGCAGACAGGTCTGTCCCTGCAGAGCAGGTGGAGGTGTTAAAACCCTGCCCAACGGGGTCACCTCCAGAGGAAACCACCTCAGAACGTCTCCTGGGGACACACAGCTCCTCAGGTAAAGGCTACGCTGGGTGAAAGACACGCTATGGAAGTGAAAAACACCCAGCACTGCATTCACCGCCATGCCAAACCCTGAAGATGTCAATGAGCAAATGGAAAACAGACCCCAGTATTTCCGAGCACTCAGACCCACTTCCCTTTCACAAACTCAAACTGAAAAGCACAAACCCAACCAAAACCCTAAGCAGAAGCTGCAGCAATTACCCGTGTTTAAGCCGTGGATTTTTTCCATCTGTACAGAGGCTTATCACATAAATAAATACCCCCTATTATTCTTCTGCAACTGCTCGTGGGTGACTGTGACAGTCATTCAATAAATGGACAAAAGGAATAATATAAATCCCCTGCATCTAGGGAATTCCTCTAATTAGAAGTGGCAATGAATTACAGAAGAAATTTGGGTTTACTATAACATCTGCAAATGGCAGCTGTCTTTTCACACTATTATTTTGTTCATTCCTTTACTTAAAACAATCACCCACTCCCCAAAACCCAGATTAGTGCGGAATGTTTCCAGAGGGGTTTTGCTGTGTGGTTTGTTTATGCCAGCAGTGCTATCTAGGCAGCTGGGGAGGAAGGGGACCGGAGGGAAATCTCGGCCACCAAAGTGAGCGTGTTCTAGAGCATTGAGTTTCTCCTCTTGAACATTTCCAAGTGAAACTTTCAACACACGCTCTGCCTACAAGTGCTGACAAAAGGAGAAAAACTTGCAAACCTCTGTTTTTACGGAAGTACAAACAAGGAGGTTAAGAACATACTAGTCTTAAAATGATACCACCACACAAATGCCAGATATGTCAAGTCCTGTCGGTGCCTACATGTGGTACTGTCCGGGGAAGCGCATTGCCGGGGGGTGACAAGCTGGGTGTGCTTACGGGAGTGTGTCATGCTGTCCAAACCCACCGGCCGCCTAGGGAGCACGGTGGATTTTCCTAACGCAGTACGACAGAATTTATACACGTCAAACACAGGCAGGGTGTGTGTATTTTATACACCTCATGTGTGTGTGTCTAGGAATATATGCACCCACACACACACGCTCACATCTAGAAAACAGCCTTCAGGCACAGCAGGGACTGTCCAGCGCGTTCAGCAAAACCATCTCCACCAACACTTGGAACCAAAGAGTTCAGTCCTTCTTTTCTCTGGAAGTCTCACAGTCATGCTCCAACAAATCAGGCTTTTCTGTAGCATAAACCTGCTTTCAAACAGAAAGGCAGGTTCAAGCTGAACCCCCAAACCGCAAGCTTTCCTTAGCGCCCTGATCCCTGGTCCCACCGTGCAGAGATACGGGCGCAGTGGGTGCTCTCCGCCTGCCTTTCGTGGAAATGGCAAACAGGCTTTTCCCAGCATCTTCCAAGGGATCACACAGGTTGTCACACAAAGTGCCTCCCAGGCACGTGTTTTGTCCACACCCTCCACCACAGGCGTACAGGGGCAGACAGAGGCAGAGATTCACGCGAGGGACGGCCGTGCTTTGTGCGAGGGGGACTGACTTCACACTTCCGAAGAAAAGCCAGCACATCCCACGTGAAACCAGACCCAGGCACGGCACTTTCCAAACTGCTCCACGGCGTCTCAGTGTGCGGGGTAACCCTCCGGAGCCCCGCACTGGTGTGGCTGCCCTGCCAGACCGCAGAGCCCGTGGCCCCGCTGCTCCCCAGTGGGCTGGCGGAGCCCGTGGCACAGTCAGGAGCGCGCAGCCCGGCCGCACACCGGCGTGCCCACAAAGCTCAGAATTATTCATTCCCCAGCAGATCCGCCGGCCACGCCGAGGGTCATTAAAGTCAATGGAACTCGCATATCGTCAGCTTCCATCTGTACAGGGGCTCTGCCCTAACGAGGAGATGGGGGGGCCGGCGGGACGCACAGGGACGTG
>NW_010407636.1:3242-4998 GCF_000710305.1 Buceros rhinoceros silvestris | reverse complement strand
GGGACGCACAGGGACGTGCCCACGCTCGGTGCTTCTCTGAACGCTGGTATTCAACACCATCTGAGGAACACCGCCTTTCCAACGGTGACAAAAACATACATTATGCTTTGACAGGAATCAATTAAAAAAAAAAAAAAGAAAAAGAGTAAAGGGAAATCTCCCCTTCCTCAAGTCCCCCAAACGGCTGTGCAAGTTCCCCATGAAACAAAAATTAATATTCATCCCGTTGCAAACACCTGCTTCATTACAATTTCCAAGAAAAAAATCATCATTTCTGTTGCACGCAGGAAAAGTAGGCAAGGTCAAATAAACCTTTTGAGCACAAAGCCTTCCCCTCTACAGCGAGCAGCACTAGTTAAAAGAGTGGGGAATGGGTAAATTATTGTACCAAATGGCTGAGAATTAATCTCTGATGACTAGCTGCAATCTAACGAGGCATCTGTGTCCCAGGGAACCCGCAGTATGTCCCTGGCGGTATGTGCAGTGTGTAGAGTCTGCCTGGCATTCTTTGTCCTCTTTTGCAGGCAGCTTTTCGTCTCATTGTTCAGAATATCCTCATGCATCTGTGACGCGTGGAATGCATTCACGCTAACAGACTTACTATTGTCTTCGCGCAGAAGCTTTGTCGAGCAAAGACTGCATCACGGTGCCTGATAATTATATTGCTTAATTAATCAAGACAAAAAAAATTTGCAAATCATTGCCCGGTTGCCAAGCAGGGAGATAAAAAATGAAAACAATACAAGCTGAAGCAATATAACAAAAGTAACAGCTATCTGATCAGAAATTCTTATATAATGAAGCTATTAATGCTAAATCGGTTAATGTTAACATTGCTCCAGGTGTCTCTACTCAGAGGCAAACAAAAAGGCTAACATTATGTATATAAAAGGCCAAATGTTGCCATGGATTCTGTAACCTGATAGAGAGGACAGCCTTTTCATTTGATTAGGGAATGCAATTTAAATACCAGGGACCGAAGCCAAACAACAGACATTTCTCTCTGCAAGCCTCTTTCATTCACCCTGGGGTCAGTAGCTGGTGAACAAAAGGTCAGCCACACTTGCCCTGGAAATGTCTGGATTAATTTTATTACATTGTAATGGTTTGTACTTTAAATGTAGGGATAACACTAAATTTCCAGTTAGCTATTATTCTCCCTGCCCGTCGGGTATTTTTGACTAATATGGAAGATGACACAGCTCTTCTCCATCGGTTCACAGCATTTCCAAGTGTGTTCGTAATGCTGAACTCCCATTTCCCCCGATGGAACACTGAAAGCTAAAATTCCCAAGAAGTAAATTGCAGAGCTCAAAATCAAGTGTAGGAAAAACCCCCACTACTTCAAGTCACAGGAACCGTCCAGGTTTGAACCGTCTGCTGGCAAACCTCTCGCTGTCGATAGGTAACGGCTCAAAAACACCCCATGCAGCCGGTGAATGTGTCATGTGAGTCAGGCGTTCTTCCGCAGCCGGTGATTCTGCGGGACCAGCGCCGTCCCTCATGTCAGGGAAGCGGTGCCGATCGCACCGATGGCTTTCACACAGTACCTTTTATGTGTGCGTTTGTGTCCGTACTGTGCCAGACAAACAAGCAGCACAGATGTACACACACACCTGACATCACACCCACAAATCCGTCACTTCCAAATAACGTCTAAACCACAGTCACACAGCAGCGGTTTGAACGGGAAATGCTGCACTCAAACGCTCTGTTTGGGGTGCGGCTATGCAGTGCCCACAGCACCCCACCGAGC
>NW_010407636.1:0-3140 GCF_000710305.1 Buceros rhinoceros silvestris | reverse complement strand
GACTGCGACGCCGCTCTCCGAGCCCTGTGAGGGCACGCACAGCAGTAACCACCCGTGCGGGTGAATTAGCAGCCAAAGAGGAACTTCAACCTTTAGCATTTCGCTTTTACTGCCCCACATCGGAAATCCACAGCGATTTTAAACACTGCTCTTTGGACGGTAATGGGTTAGGAATGCTGCAATATTTCCTTGAGCTCTAAGCATGAATATAAAATTAATTGGTAGCCATTTCGATTGCTATTAATAATTCTAATTTTAAAAGAAAAGCTCGTTGCTCAGCACGCTTTTAAACTGAGGTGGACAGACTCTGTTTCCTACTTGCTGGAAAAAAACCCCAAGCTCTCAAAGAGCGAGCACCAGCACTGCCGGTCCCGCGCACGACACACAGATAGCTCCAGTAAAGCAGTCAAAACATACCTCGGGCTTCTTCATTATCTCGATGAAAAACATGTGATTCTTCATGGGATAAATAACAATTAAAACATCTCCAAAGTCTGTTGGTATAATGCCTCTGCGGTAGTTCCTGGTGTGTTCAGACCAGACGATGTGAACCTCATCATTTCCCAAGTGACGAAGCTGCAACAGCAAATTGGCTCTTTATTAATCAGAGTGATAACAACGGTTTACGAGGGGTCATGGCTTACAAATTGAATTACAATGCTCAACAGTAGAAATATTTCATTACAGAAAAAGTTAAAATATTGTTTTTCTCCAGTTGCTCATGAAAAGATCAGCTAAACAATTTGCTTCATTCAGAACGCATTGTTGTCTGAAGGCTTAATTAAGTAATTATCAAACTAGCCATTAGCACGATATGTAAATGTACATTACCTACGATAATTTGAGATGGAAATCTGAATTACTGGAGCGAAACATTAACCCACAGAACATCATATTCCAGCTAAAAGAAGGCAGCTGCCACAGAGAGATGAAATGCCTTGGCTCGGGGTGTCAAGAAACTTTCCATCCCGAACCGCGATTACCGGATTTATCGCACGACAAACACCTCCTCGCCACCTCTGCCTGGAAAGGACTTGTGTTTGGAAACATTAGCAAAATACGTGGGCAGCGTGAATTAGAGGAGAGCGGGAAATACGGTGGCAGTCACCTTTTTATCTGCAGCAGAGTTGCATAAAAAATGGATCACATTTAAATGTGACAGATAGAAAAACGCATCTGAAAGCCCATGTTTGCTTTGTTACTGGAGGAACTGGAGGTGATCTAACAGATGGCAAAAAGTATTTGGCAATCGTGTACAAGCTACACACAATAGTTTCAACTGTAAGCTCTGGAGTTAAAATTTAATCCACATGCAGAATGCCAGCCCAAAGCATAAAGAGAATTTAAGTCCCACTTAAAGCTTAAAAGACAAACACCACCCCCAGCTCCCCCCCCAGTTTGGTGCTAGTCCTGGAACAATGTGCACAATAGACCGAACAAAGCCGCCGAAATGTAGCCCTGCCTTCAACACTGTCTCTGTGCGGGGGAGAAAGAGAAGAGAAAGCCCAAAGGTAGAGGTTTGCCCTGGTAAATAACAACCGAGCGATCCCAGCACCCCCGGAACTGGGGTGCTGCACCACATTCTCCCCCTCCAGAACCAGGGAGCACCGGTAAAAGCAAAGGCTTTCGCTCCTATGCACCGGGTGACAAACTGTGCCCTAGCTGCCAGAGAGACGGGGCAAAACCATCTCCCGCTGCGAGAGTCTGGCAGTTAAAGCCGTGCCCTTTGCTTCACAGCTCGTCCTGTGGCAGAGTAAACCCAAGGGAACGCAGAGCGACAGCTTCTCCCTTTATTTGGATGAAGCGGAAGAGCCCTGTTTTACGGACACCTACAAACAAAAAGGAGTTTTAGCTCTGAAGAAAACCCAAACCGTTTGTGTCTCACAGAACCACACAAATGTTACCACCAGTATTTATGGGAGCTTCCTCCGGCTCTCGTGGCCAGCTGACCTCTGTGCGCTCCCGTGTATTTTCGTAACTGCTCAGTGAAAATAAAGCCATACCCAAAAGAACACTTACGCTGGGAACACCACAGGGCAGCTGGCGCACACAGAACTAAACAGGAATTTACACGTACGGCAAAATCCTGACTTCACTCTCTGTGAACAGATGCAGCTGGGTCACCTTAAGAGCGATGACGTGAAGTTCAGTCTGAAAACCCCCCAGACCCGTCTGGCTACACGACTGTGCACAACCGGTCCCCCACAGGGAGGGTCTGACAGTGGGGCAGCGCATGGGTGATGCGGAGCTGCGCTCTTCTGCGACGGAGGAGCGAGCGGAGGGCTCGGCTCGTGCCAGCTGCATTCAAAGCAGCCCGGCAGCGCCGTGCTGGGCAGCAGAACCCGGCGGTTTCTCAGGCTGAGCCCAAGGTACCCTGGCACCGCAGCGAGATCTGGCGCTGGCTGTGCCACACAGAGCCCTCCGCAGTGGCACTGAGCATCCTCTGCTCTAACAAGCCCCACAGTGAACAGGGAAGCAGCATTCTGTCAGGGTATGCGCCTGTCCGGCGGCACAGGGCAGCTCTCGCAGGGAGCACGGCTCTTCTCTCCACAGAACAGACCCTGGGGGACCGGCTCTGCGGAGCCTGGCCTCCTCCTGCCTGCGGAGCGGTGACCAGCGCTGTACAACCAGCAATGCAGGTAGGACCAACCGCCGCCTGAGAGACCCTGTCGAGATCACAACGGAGCACTCGCATTACAGTCAAACGCTTTTTGTGCTGAAGAATCCCCGAACACTCCGTACTTAGATCACGTCCAGTACAGAGGGAGAAGTTGGATCAGGCCAGGCTTGCTGGAGGCAGGAGGCCACGGCTGTGAGCTCAGAACCTTGCAGACGTCGTGCGGTAACGATCGACTGCCTTGGCCACAGTCCTCACTGCACGCTGATAGCTCGTTGTGAAGCCCAAGTTACTACCTCCTCACGTCATTGCATTGATAAGCTATAATGGTACAAACATCAAATTGGTATTAATCAAAAATAATTGCTCTTGAAAGATAATTTCATTGATGAAACCATTCTAAGAATCTTATCAGTGACAGCCAACCAGCTGCTCTTTCCCCAGGTCTCCCGCTGGAGCAGGAGCGGTGGGGCCCTCCGCCCTGGCCGACAGGAGCGAGGTCTGCTGCCAGGGCTGCAGCAGC
>NW_010407635.1:0-7063 GCF_000710305.1 Buceros rhinoceros silvestris | reverse complement strand
CGCTCAGCGAGCGGCTGGTTCTGCAACGTGAGATTTTCCCCCTCCGATGTTCCTCGAGGCCCGAAGGGTTCACGTATCGCGGTGTGTTTTCCCAGCTTTTCAGTTCGCCCACTGAAATGCAAATTCTTCTCACGGAAAATGCATCCGGGAGAATTCTGGCTGGTGAACGACTGCAAAAGGCTGTCCCTGTCGCTCCCGACAGGGACACAAAGCTGCCGAATCCCAGCAGTCCCAACTCTTCCCTGCTGCCTGAGGAGGGGACTAGTGCCCTAGCAGCAAAATTAGGTGTCTCGGCGGCCCTCCAGGAGCTACCTCGCTCCAGAATTGTGACTTTCTCCTACCTTGAGTATAGCAACTACCTACATCCTCCTCCTGGGAGTTTCTCTTCTGCCTTTTCTTTTTTTTTTCCTGACCTCCAGTCCATCACTGGAAGACAAATTGCTAAGCAAACACCTCTGCTGCTCTTCTACCTATTCATGTCCAGCTTTTCTAAGTAAATACCACACAAACACCGCTAACGAATTCTTTAATGTACGTTCTCCAGTCCCAAGGAGCCATCTCAGCAAAGCCCCACGTTATTTTTGTTTTGCTTCCAAGCAGGACTCCCAGTGATTTACTCCTGATTCCTATCAAGCCCTGATGAGAATCCTTCCTGATAATATCGGTCTTTTGTCGGTCTCAGCTGGCACTTTCCCTCTGCCCTAATCAGGTCACTTGGGACAGACGTGGTTCTTTGTGGGCTGGTTGGCTCAGGTCATAAATAAATGCGCATCTGATGGAAATGGTGTAACTAATTAAAGCTGCAGTGATTTACAGCATTCAAGTTTCCAATGCAGCAAACCCGAGTGAAAGCCTGGGTGATGGCTTCCAAGTGCAGTAGAGGTCTCTGCTGGAGAGAAGGGTTTGCCAAAGCACAGCGGGGTTGACGGCAACAGGAGGTCGTGCCTCACCACCTCTCCAGCAGTCCAATTACCTCCCTCCCAAACCTCTCTCTGGCCTTTCGCTTACTGACTGGTGCCTTATCTCAGTCCAGCCTAAGCTTTCAGGTCGGGAGGACGGGTCCTAATTCCAAACTTATCAATCTCACCACAGCAGCAGGTGCAGTGTAATATGAAAAGCACCAACAGTGACAGGAGAAATGACAGAGATGCATTCCCTCGCCAAGGGTGTTCATCCTTCGCTCCTGTGTCCGCACACACTCCCTGTTATACATTTAACAGCACATGCGGAAAAGCTGGGTGAGGTTGCTGTGCTCTTTTTAATATTCTCTCTCTTTTCTTTCTTTCTTTTTTTTTTTTTTTTTTTGCACAGCTTTCAGGGTAGAATCTGCAAGGTTCTGACATGTACACAGAGCATCTCTCAGGTCTGGTGCTGGTTCCCGTCTGGCATCCTAGACAATTTTGCTTAAATCAACTGAGCATCCCGTGGACACAATTTCACACCCAGCCTAGCAAAAGCTGGCACTTGGGTGAGAGAGTATCAGTCACGGTGAGCAAGGTGCCAGGCTGAGCACAGCCAGATCGAAACAGAAAACATAAATGATGCTAAAATAAAGACAGAAACAGTGACTTTAACATTTTGGGGATGATTCTGAAGCAATCACGTCTCTGCAGGCATCTCCTCCTGCTGTTATTTCACTTCTGCGTGCAGGTGTTCTCGCTGGGTCAAAACCTACTCCATCATGTCACAGGCACGGCTCTTCCTCAGGAAAAGTGTGCAGAACATTATTTATACTCGTGCACAGGGCGGGACTGTGTCAAGCCAGCAGTATCTGCCGCCTCTGAAAAATGTTTCTGTCCGTGTCAGAGACTTGGGGTGAGGAACGTGTTTCACAGGCTTATCCATAGCAGGTGTTACAGCCACACTGCCCCAGTCCAGTCCCAAATCCAGTAAATCCCATGCAGTGGACATAAAACCAGAAGAATAAGCTGAGTGTGTGTGTGTGTGTGTATTAGAGTTGTTTTGGAGGGTTAAACTAACGATGTGAGTCTTTTATGCTCATGCGTTTTTATGTTCAAGCATGCATGTAAATAGACACAAAGGAACATGTGACAACTCCTTAGATAAACATTTTATTTTTATTTTAAGTCTATTAGGTGTGTTTGTATTCATTAGTAAGACATAAGAACACAAAAGTTAGAAAAATATTAACATCCTTCTATTCCACCCTAATAAATCACTTTGGTTTTCAGTCAGTCATCCCTTCGACGACTCCATTGACTTCTTAAACCCATAAATATGCTGTTAGAACAGCTGGGGCCAGGACAACACATCACCTCAGATGTTTCTTTTATCACCACTGTCACCTGTGAGAGAGTAAAAAGAAAAAAACCCTGATAGTGAGGACAATGTGACATCGCTTTATCGTCTTTACAGATGTTCTTTCTGATGGATTCACAGTCTCTGCTGTGATTATAGTGATTGATAGTGGGTGTTTGCAGCAGAATAAACACTGGGGACCCATAAAAAGTAACCTGACCACAGAGCACAATTCTGTTACCCCTTTTTCCCCCTTCTTGGCAGCTTCCACTCTCAAGGAGAAAAATTTGCAGTAGTGATACATAAACTTTAATAACTTAATGCCTAGCAACTGCCCGAGACTGCAAAACAATTTTAAAAAGCAGGTAAAATAGCACCAATCACACAAACCTGTTATTGGTGAAACCTGCCTGCTGCTGAGCCCCTAACTGTCCCTTCACACCGAGGGTGAATCGCCGGCCGTTAATCTCCTGCTTTTGCCATCAGCAAAGTACAAAGCAGACCAGACCTTATAGCAGACCATACATCCAGCGCTTCGCCAGCAGCTTGCTGGCGAACATGCAATCACACCTTTACATTGCCCGCTTCGTAACGCTGCAGGGGTGCACAGGGCTGGGACGTGGCCACGAGCAGCCTCTGATGCTCCCGTCCTGTTCGGCTGGGCCAGCTGCCTCGACAGCGATCGCTGGAGATGGGCAGCCAAGAGCAGCTGCCCCTGCCATGGCCACAGGCTGCTGAGGAGGAGGGTGTCCACCAGCATGTCTCAGCACCTGCATGACCAGTTGAGCTTTGATAAGTGATAATGGAGGAGGAAGAGAAACCAAAATTGGACACTTAGGTTGATGTGAGTTTGACACGTAGAGTATTTCCCTTCAATACAAAATCACTAAGAAATATCAGAATGGCCTTTCTAAATATCTTTATTATCGATTTGCAGGCATTTACACTGGTCAAAAGCCCACCTTTGTCACAGAAAAGCCTTCTCTCATCTGTTACCTTTGGAAATGACTTGCTCTACTATGAATAAAGGATGCATTTTCCAGGAGCTGAAACATTTTGCAGTCTGTTTAGCACACAGAGAACAGAGCTCTGCTGTGGGATAGGCGCTCACTTATCACTTATCTAACCCATCCTTAACGGAGAACCTTCATTATGCATTCTGTCAACAGCCCTGGGCGAAAGCAAGACCTTTACACTAGATGTGAGAATGATTAAGTCATCTTCAGGATTAGTAATAGATAACAGTGACATACCAACTGTCCTGGGCCGGGCTGGAATGAGGTCACCTTTCTTCCCAGGGGCTGGTGCAGTGCTGTGTCTCGGATCTGGGGTGGGACACGTGCTGACACCCCGATGGCAGTTGTTGCTAAGCTGTGTTTACACTAAGTAAGTCAAGGACTTTTCAGCTTCTCGTAGCACCCTGCCAGCAGAGAGCAGGAGTGCACAAGGAGCTGGGAGGGGACACAGCACGGACAGTTGACCCAAACGAGCCAAAGGGGTGTTCCATACCATGTGACATCATGCCCAGTATATCAACTGGGAGGAGATGGCCAGGGATGCCGCAGCTCAGGGATTGGCTGGGCATTTGTCAGTGGACGGTGAGAAACTGCAATGTGCACCACTTGTTTAGTATATTCTATTAGTAGTAGTAGTACTTTCCCTTCCTTTTCTGTCCTGTTAAACTTATCTCAACCCATGAGTTCGACTTTTTTTTTCCTGATTCTCTCCCCCATCCCACTCGGGGGACAGGGGTGAGCGTAATTGTTGGCTGAGGTTAAACCACGACACAACATTTAGGGTTTGAGCATCATTTAGAGAGAAAAATAATAGGTGGGATACTGGGGAAAGGTCAAGAAACGGTTTAGGTTTCAGGTTTAATGAAACCCCATCCATGTTCCACAGAAGGCTATGAGCTGCCCTGTCTTCTGGAACTCAAAAGTAGTATCAGTCAGTTGGCCTTTTGCAAACCAGGGGTTATAAAATACCACATAAACCAGCTGAGACCTCCTTTCAAATGTCATGCTGAAAATCCACGTGCCATCAGCACGGTAGGAGCAAAATTAAGAGTACAGTAGGAGAAATTAGATGCTTTGTCTTGTTAACAGCTGTTTGCATAAGTCTGCTGAGTCAAAGGCATCTGTCCTTCCGCAGCCATCACCTACACCAACACCCGCCGTAGTCCAAACCAAGCCTCGACTGCAGACACAGCGTGCGCGTCCCTCAATTTTGTTGCTGATTTCAGCGTTGCTGTCGGATGTACTAGGGAAAACACACTGGAATTCTGATCGTGTACACTGGAACCACAGGATGCAGCTACCATTCTTCACTTCCCCATCGGGGGAGTCCAATGTGTCTTTGCATCTAAATAAACTATTTGCATGATAAGCACATGTCTGTATGAAGCTGTTAGCATCCAGTTGGCCAATATCCTTCTTCTGGGGTATTTCAAGTGCTGGATCTTCTGTTTCGTTTTAGAAAGACCAGGCTGGTGCAAGAGATCTGTTAAAAATGGATTTTTATGTCTCTTCACCCTATTTGGACAAAGAAAGAAAAAAAACCTGAAAGCAAAAGGGCTCTGTCTTCAAGAGATTATGCAAAAGCTCTCAAATCATAGTACGTATTTTTATCTGACTTTCAGCTCCCTTCTCGTCGCTGACTGTCTTAGAATTCTTAAACAGTTTATGGTTATGTTTTTGTTTGATCATGTTCTGCCAGCTGACAGCTCCTGGTTAATTCATGGAGCTTCAGCTAGTGTTCGGGTCCCACCTCACCAAGTCTGAGTCCTGAGCCCTGCAGGTCTTACTCTGGTGAGTAAAAATCACCCGGACAAAGGCTTGAATTAACAGGGAGCTGAAAAGAGCTCCAGCCACTGACTTGTATTTAATCCTTCAAGGAAATGTGTTTCTCTCCAGCATGTCTGCATTTCAAACCTTTGCCTTCAAAACTTCAATTAACCTTGATAGGAGCTTAATGGCTGAATCTCCACACGCCGAAATTAAAGTCTAACAACAGGCAGTTGCTCCAGGTTTCTGGGGAGGGCAAACACCGTAGAGCTTTCGCTTGAGATGCAGCCCTTGAAAGCAGTGACAGCACAGACTGCAAACTGCATATGCTGCAGACCCAATTTTCCGTAATTTCATCCCATCCCTGAGATAACTAACATTAAAGTCAGGACATATCATGGAGAAAAAGTAGTGCAGTAGCCGTTATCAATGATGAAAGGGTTTTTCTGCTTGTTCTTCAGAAGGAGACATGCTAAAATGAAGAAACATGTTTTCCCACTGGGGAGATGGTGAAAAATAACAAAGAGGAGGTACAGAGGTGTCTTTTTCTTTTTTTTTCCCCATCAACTGTGTTATTGCTGAAGCACCATTTGGCTCTAGGACTTTCCTCCCCAAGATCTGAAAAGCTGCTTTTCAGCGGGCAAGTGTTGGGTAGGTAAGAGGAAATCAGCACCGGACCCTGCGGCTGGGAATTCCCAACTCCAGGGCAGAGCACAGGCAGCAAATTTGGAAAGGGAAAATTCACTAAAACCAGCAGGAGCATCACACTGTTCCTTGTCTGAAGCAGTCTGCAACTGATTTTCTAATGGCTCTAGACTCTATATCAAGTTTCCACCTTTACTCTTTCTGATCTAGTGACGTTCCTTTCTTTTCCTCGATTTTAACCTCGCTGCTGCACTGTGTTCTCTAATGTATTTAACTCTAACGATTTAAGTAAATTCGCTGTCCATTCATCACCTCTGAGATGAAGACCAGACACTGACTTCCCTTCTCCAGGAGAGCCTGATTCAACACAAAAAAGGGTGGTGAGATCTCCTTGTTCCACTGAATGCTCATCTTCCTTGTGTCCCTCACCTTGCACGCTACTCGGTTAAAATACAGAAAAAATTTACTACTTCTTTTTTTTCCCCACATTCCTTCAAACTCTGAATTAGTTTCACATCAGCTTCAACAAGAAATAGTAATTCAGGGATGTGCTTGTGGTCCACCTTAGCGTGTTTGGTGGTACTTGTGAATGATTTCTTACCCAGTTACGCAAATCAGAATTTATGAAACGACATCTTGTAACTCAAATGTGGAAGGCTGGTGTGTGGATTTGTATTACAGGTAAAATCTGCTCGGTTCTGTAGTTTAAACTAGGTCAATACTGAAGCAGTTTATTAATGACATAATTAACTAGCAGCCAGGGAACTAAACATCTGCAATCCATAGCAGCAACGCCACAGATAATCCATAATGCCAGCCTTGTATGGAGAGGTTACGTGCACCTCCAGTTTCTCAGCGCCCCTCAGCAGCCCAGAACCTGGGGGTTACCAGCAACCCCACCGGCAGCGCTGGGTCCCTCAGGCTGAGGAATGGGGGATGTGCCATTGCACGTGCCCTCCCCAACGCCCCCCTGACCCACACCCACACCTCTCCTCCTCTCATGCCCATTTAACCTGGTTGTCATTCATCTTCCTCTTCAAATTTGAAGTGGGACTTTTGGGCAAACGCTTTCCCAGACAGTTGCCTCTCCCGTTCATGGTCCTCTCCTGGCAGCTGTTGGGACCCAGGAGATTTTGACAAGGGTGAGCTGTGGGAGAACGCCCACAGATTTACCAAGTTAGTTTTATAATAAAACCATATGGGGCAACCGCTTTCCCAGACAGTTGCCTCTCCCGTTCATGGTCCTCTCCTGGCAGCTGTTGGGACCCAGGAGATTTTGACAAGGGTGAGCTGTGGGAGAACGCCCACAGATTTACCAAGTTAGTTTTATAATAAAACCATATACTATATATATAAAATAACTTTTATAATTTTTA
>NW_010407634.1:24023-41111 GCF_000710305.1 Buceros rhinoceros silvestris | reverse complement strand
ATATCTATCTATATATATAGATATCTCTATATCTATATATAGATATAGATATAGAGATACTAGCTAGATACATCTAGATCTCTAGATGTAAAGAATACCCAGCTTAGAAGTTGATCAACACGTGCCTGAAGTAGAAGCTATGGCCCCAGCGGGTTACTCATATTGCCCTTCATGCTACAGCAATGCTGTGCCTGAGTTTGTGATAGCCCAGGCAAGAGCAAGCCTGGCATTTATGGTGGTGTTTTGCACTTGAGGGTGAGGGAGCCCTAACCCATGCTGCCCAGAGAGATTGTGGTCTCCTGCTCTGGAGGAGTTGTCCAGTTGCCTGGACATCATCTTGGGCAACCTGCTCTGGTGACCCTGCACTAGCAGGGGGTTGGACTGGGTGATCTCCAGAAGTCCCTTCCAACCCCCTCCAGTCTGTGATTCTGTGTGTGACTTGTGACTTTAGCAATCCTAGGGCTGCAGTGGACACCACTGCCATTTTTCTGAGATTTGAAACCTGGTCCAAAATGACATTTTGCCATTGATGTCTCTACAGAGACCAGTCCCTGCCCTAAGAGACTTTTTCCCCTCCCAGACAGCCATAAGTATAGCCCACGCAGGCTTTGTGGAGGAACTTGAAGTCTCAGGGTTATAATCTCTTCACCATTACAATGAACAGATAAACTCAGCAAGACTTCAAAAAGGTCTTAATCTCTTTTCCTTTTTGCAGCTCACCACTCTGTGTTTCCATGAATTCCGGACAAAACTGAGAAGATTTCAACACCAAATGACACCTTCCCAATTTCACCATGTTCCCACGACAGCTCAGGGCAGTGTCCAAGTGCAAGGAAATTCCAGAGATGCTCAAAGGCATATCTCAGGGGAGGAGCTTGGAAGAAAATATCAGGGAGTTCGTGTTTTAACAGGCTACCCTCAAGATACTGGTGAGAATTAGAGAGTTTTCTCCCCTTTCCATTATTTAGCTCTGTATCTCAGTAGCAATTATCAGAAGGGAAGTGCTGCATGGGATAGGTGGGGCTTTGACAAGCAACTGTACGATATACATTCTGGAACTGTCAAATATGGTCAACATATCTTCTGAACTCACACCCTGAGTGTAAACCCAGAAACTGCAGGAAGAGAAGGTAGAATCCAGAGCTTGGGCTGGTCCCCAAGTCTGATATGGCCTCTCTGAATAACAGACTGACCAAAAGCGGTTGTGACCTTTAAGTGCTTGTCAGTCCTGGGGGACAGAGATGATGCTGAACTGCATGAACACTTGTGACACACTGAAGAAAATTATTAGTGTTATATGTGCAAATTGTGCTTTGGCGTGGAGACTGTTTCCAGGGATCAAAGAGTCAAATGCCATACAAAATAACTGCCTTAAACTTGTGGTTGCATCCACTGAAATTAATGACGTTATCTGTGATTTGTCATAGAGAACTGCTGAGGACCAAGTTACATGGGGACTTTTTCCTCTATTTGAAGTCTGGATGCATCTGGCTTAATTACCCGATTTGACCTAATTCATCATCTGGCTCATTGACTTTCGTTCAGTTGTTCTTACAATATGCTCCCAAACTTGTGGTGCCAGCACTACTTTGATCATAGATGGTCACAGGATGTTACAGGCACAGGTATGAAGAAGACAAATTGGGCCAGTACTTCATTAAACAGGAGAGAAGAGCTGGAACCACAATGGGGATGTGACGCTCTCTTTTTCCAGCCCCTATCAGGTCTTTCATCCAGCAGCTGCTGTCTCGCTCGCTGGCTCCAAGCAGATATTGAATAGGCTTTGTGCAGCGTCGCTGAATGCCTGTTTTATTGACAGCACTGGTTGTCACAGAAAAGGCCATAAACACAATGCAAAGGGGAAAAGAGGTGGCACCGAGGATTTTGTTTGGGTTTTTTCCAATACCTTCCTTCTCCTCCTCATAAATAATGCAGCTATCAGGTTTTCGTGTCAGTCTTGGTCTCTCTTTGCTTCCAGGCAGCCTCCTGTGTAGAATCTGAATCCTTGATCCTCCCTCACTGGATAAGGTTGATCCTCGCTTGGCCAGTGTTTACTGATGAGGCAGTGACACCATCATTCTTGCAAGAAAATAAAACTCTGACTACATCTATACTAATAAGCAGCACAGGCATCGCAGATTAATATTTTTGACATGGTTTGGTTTAACAGCAATCCAAGATTTATTGCTAGTATAAGATAAATCAATGATCAACCAATTTAAGGACTAGCAAGTGATTTAGCAAAGTAAAACAGCAACTTGATTACAGATTTGAGAATGACAAGATTCACACTGACTTGCTACAAGGTACCTTAAATAAATAAAAATATATGTACAAACAAAACCGTACTCACATATAGACAAACACTTGGATCCAGTGAAATGTGCCCACTCTCATCAAAGTAAATCAAAGTAAAATCAGAGCCAAGCACCTCAATATGTAGAGAGATGGGAGAAAGAGGCTCGCCTATAGTCAAAATTTCCCTCTTTGAGTTTAAAGTCAATACTAATAATGCCATTGGCATCACTCAATGGGTGGTAGCTGAGTCTAAAGGAGGTGGTCTTTGCCCAGGCCTTGTGTCGACCTTGCCCACAGACAATCCTGAGGGCTAGGGTAGGTGCTGGAGAAAACCTGCTGCAATCCAGGAGAGTTCAAAAGGGTCTCATTTTGGATCACTCTTTATAGGATCTGAGATAATTGACTTGTCAAGTATTCTTCCCCTTTGGCCTAACTTGCGTGATGTAATATCTCGGTTTGCATATGTCCAGAACTTGCTTGATTTTAAGGTTCTGATATTTTTCCATTACTTGCATATGCCCAGAACTTGCTGGATCTTGAAGTCCTGGCATCCCTTTTTTGAACCACAACTCAAGTACGAGTGTACAACTGTAAGAAGGTCCAAGATGATAAGGAGGGGAGTAGGAGCCAGGTGCACCAAGGGAACGCCTCAACGCTCTGGTCCACTGCTGGAGGTAATTGTCATTATTGTCCCCAGAGAACAGGGTGGGCAGGAGCCAGAAGCATTAAGGAGGGGCCTTGACCATAGTGTTTGTATTGTTGCATGACCCACAGAGGGGAGTCGCACCCAGAATCGAGCAGCCGATGAGTGGGGGGGAATCGTAGCATCACAACAGGTGCCAGCTGACCATACAGCTAAATTTTATGCATGGTCCCTGGAACAGTTTTGGCCAGTCCCAAAGAGTCCTGTAGTTCCTGTAGACAGAATTCCCCATGACGAGGATAGATGTGACCACCCTGTTCTGGAAAGCAGTAGAGATTAATGACAAAGGGACAGGCCCCTCCATCTCATCCAGCCATCAGGCCAGGGAATGGGCCTTGGCAATGTTCATTTTGCCATCAAAAAGACAACTGAGATACTTAGTGCCTACTCTAGAAGATGTTCTGGTAAGATGAGCTGCATAGATCCCAATGTTTCAGCTTTTTATGGGTTTGTTCAGTTCTGTCACTTCCCACATATGAAGTGCATTTGGGAGCTGAATCCTAAAGCTGGCAGGGGAAGAGGTGGGGGAGGGAGCAGAACGGGTTTTATTGGATCACTTTTACTTGGAGATGGTGGCTCCAGGTTCTCAAGGACACCTCACAACTCATTGCTTTGCTTGAAGTCAAAAAGTTTGGCAGCAGTTGAGCAATCAGTTGCTCCTCTCTGCTTCAAAACTTTCCTTAATTCTTCATGCGAGGAAGAACCACTGAATTCAAAGTGGGAGATCCTATCTAGGGTGGATGCTGAAGGCAAGGATGAGGAAAGATCTTGAGTGAATTTTACAAGCAGCTTCTCAAATGGCTTGAAATATGTTCCCTTGGCTGTATTTCAGTTGTTTCCCCAACTCATCCCTCCTTTGCCTTGAAAGCTGTTTGTACAGAGGGACAGCTACATCTATACTTCATAAATATTTTGTTCTGGTTCTGTACCACATTTTGGGTCAAACCAGAGGTGAGATTTCCAAACTGCAAGTAAGTAAATTGGCCTGGTATGAAGAACTTCTCACCTGGTGATTCCTGGGCCAGCATTTCCAAATAAAAAAGGTAACCCCCCTTTCCCTAAGCTGAATCTTTGTTCCCTAAGAGCAGCCTTCACCCTCCCCTCCAACAGCTATAACACCACATCAGAGCCCAGCATTCAGCTCCCACTGAAAAGCAGTGCTCGCTGAAAGCAGATAAGTACCAGGAGAAAAAGAGAGGCAATGGGTAAAGGGGATGGGGAAGATGAGGCAGAACGATGATCAGGATGGCTCTAAGCCCAAGTGTTTTACAGTGCCAGCAGCTGCCCATGCCAAGAGACAGTGATATGTGGAGACACAGCATGTGTGACTTTGTCATAAATTAACAGTGATCTTTATTGTTATCTCACTGCAGACTGGTGCTGGATCAAAGAGGCAAAGGGAAGTCATCCATGGAACACAACCTGCATGGGTGAGCAAGGAGGAGACAGCAGGAGTGTTGGACAGAAGCTGGTGTAGAAAGCAAATCTTATGAGAAACAGCTGAGAGACCGGGTGTGGTTGAGCCTGGAGAAACGGAGGGTCAGGGGAGACCTCATTGCTCTCTACAACCATCGGACAGGAGGTTGGAGCAAGGTGGGTCTCGGACTCTTCTCTCATGTAGTAAGGGACAGGATGAGAGAAAATGGCCTCAAGTTGGGCCAGGGGAGATTCAGGTTGTCCTGAGGACCAATTTCTTCCCCATTGGGGTTGTCCAGGCCTGGCCCAGGCTGCCCAGGGCAATGGTGTTGCCCCACCGCTGGAGGGGTTTGCCAGCGGTGTGGAGGTGGTGCTGAGGGACAGGGGTTAGTGGGGACCTGGCAGTGCTGGGGGAACGGTTGGACTTGCTGATCCTGAAGGTGTCTCCCAACCAAATGATTCTGTGAGTCGACTGTGTAACAGAAATTAAATATGAAGGGGAGAAGCCAATGAGATTTTCAGACAGTCTCTCCTTGTGCAGTTAGGATGGAGTGTAGCTTAAGGACTTGGACATTCATTTGGTTGCGGAAGCAGCAGAAAGATGACGTCAAGTGGAAAAATGTGGAGGTGCTCATGCCCAAGGACAGAAGGAGGCAGACAGGACATGTGTACATTGGGATTCAGGTCAACCATGACCCATAGGACAAAGTAAGGCATTTCCAGAGGGTGGTTGTAGGACTATGCCAACTTGGGGTGAGCTTACTTAACCACAGTGAGACCCCACTCTCCTTTCTCACTGTAGGAGAGTACTAGGTGACTATCTTGTGCTCAACTTAAGTTGATGAAAAATTCTCTCCCACCTCTTACAAAGGGAAAACCAGGAAAATCTAGGTGTGAATGCCCAAGTGACAGCTTGTAAGAGACACGGCCAACAATCAGCTGTGAGTGTGAGAAGGGTGAGAACAGGAGGCTAAAAGAAGGGCTGCCTGGGGTGCCAAACAGGAGAGATTATGTTGAGTGGATCAAAGGAAAGGGAAGCAGGACGTGATAATGTGGGACAGCTCTTCTCCAAGATGGGATCTACTGGGCTGCAAGCTCAGATCTGCATGGAAGCAGCAGGAGCCGCAGGGACAGGGTGTCTTAAAGCAGGACTGGATGAAGAAGTGATGTGTGTGCTCTAAGGAGCAGTCCCGGAGAAGGCAGGGGACATCTGTATTGAAAGACCTGTTGAAATACTCTCCAGCTCTTACTTCATCATTGTTTAAGAAATTAATTTAGTTCATTTGGGGGACTATTCTCAAAGTACGGCCATAATCCGTGGAGCAAATCCTCACCCGGGCTTACTAAAGGAGGTGACTTCACTACAGCGAGTAAAGCTGCTGCAGCTTTTCTCAGAGGAGGCTGTGAAGACGCTTTGCAGAGAACGAGTCACACTACACAATACAACTCCCACTTGTGAACTCTCCGGCTCTGGGGACCATGAGGTGGCGCAGTTAGCCCGGGTATCAGATCACAGCTGGCTGTGCTCTGCCCAGGTATCTTTCCAAAATACGCGTCCACTCCCCAGCTGCAGAACTACAACCGTGTGTTAAGGAGCTGCTGCTTTATACACTGTATAGCTACATCATCTAACCCTTTTTTTTTTTTTTGTAATTCCCCTGGAATCACTGAAGTACTGCGGGACAAGAAAGAGCAATCAAGTGTATTGTGCTCTCCTGTTAGCAAGGGTGACCCTTGCAGGGATCCCTTTTCTCTGCTTTTCTTAAATAGAGCTTTAAAAAAATAAACTAACGGCAAATGCATTTTATGTTTCCCCCCTGGAAAGCGCTACAAGGACATGATTTGTTTTATTAGTGAGGCAGCAGGATGCAAAATAACAGACACAGACCACATGGCAGAAGGTGTTGTTGGTGGCGCTACCCTTCATGAGCACACCCTATCTATCTCCAGGAGTGAGAAGAAAAGGTCTGAGAGCTGTGCCTTGCTTGCAGGTAGTGTCCATTGCTGTCTGTCTTTGGGTCCCTTGGAGTGGTAGCTCCAGTGCCCTGGCTGATTTCAAATGCAGAGGGGCTAAGTTGAATCTCCCTCAGGTTCTCCATCAGTCTCAAACGGATCTGGGTTTTTTTCCTGCTTCCCCTTCCCAACGGATGGGTTGCCTTGCTGATTGCCCCAGAGGTGGTGTGTTTCAGTGGAAAATCTGCATCTGCTGATGAACTGGGACACTCAAGCCCATGCAGAGAGGATAACCTGAGTGCTGTGTTTCACACAAGCTCCATCCTGGGAATAAAAAAGCTTTGGGACCCAAAGAGTGTTTCCTCCGTGTATTTGCTGTATTTGCTCATGCGGTGGCTGCAGCTTCACTCAATTTAGAGTTTGCCTTCAAAAGCTGTAGTGAAGCTGAGGCACATAAAGCTTCTTCAGCATCTGGCAGCCAGCGTGGCCAGAACACGCGTGGGTACAGTATGGTGCTGCATAAGGACTCCTATGGGAAACACACCCCGCCAGGAGGTTTAGGTATTCCTTCCCTAAAGCAGCACTGATCCTGAGTGTGATATGGTGCAAACTCACCCTCCTGCTCCACAAGCATGTTTTGCTGTGTCTGTAAATGCCCTGCCAGCATGTCAGGCCCTGATTCTTATCATCTGTTCACTTGAGAGATCAAAACAGCCATAGAAAGGCTTCTCCAGACTGCTGTGAGCGCCCCAGCCACATGCCTACCCTCAGCCACATTCCAGCACAAGAGGGGAGCTCCACTCTCTCCTGTGCAACCATCACATTGGCACTATCTCCTCCCTTGACCAAAAATGCAGGTCTCCAGCATTTGAGGCAGAGCACCGCTGGCCGGAAAGTCCAGCCTTCTGGTTGATGCAGAATGTGCAGATGCTGCCTTTGGCTCCAAGAAGAAAGGGAACAAGCACTCCAAGTAGAGCAAAGAGCACTTGGAGCACTTGTTCACTTGTCTGAACATTCCCACCTCTTCTGAAATGCTTTCACAATTGTGTTACAAGCTCAATACAATGTCCGTCATATCCTTCCTCAAGTAGGACCAGAGTTTTGGCAAGGGTTAGCTTTCACAGCACACTTCATCTTACAAGCACCCCACTGAGGTGGCCATGGCATGAGCCTGGCTTTCCTCTGGGACCTCAGAAGCCCAACTAAACCCCCGTGAAATCTGGATCTCCTGTCAGGAGTGGCCTCCACTCGGGCCTCCTGAATGAATACCCTTCTGGGTGTAATTAATTAAATTTAACATTTTCTTGGCCTTCAAAAATTGCCTCCCACCTTCCCTTGCGGTTCATGTGATGCTGGTTCCTGTACCACCTCTCTAAAACCTGCTGGGTCTCCCACTTGGGTGGGCTGAGATGTGGAGATGTGATGCCTTCAGTCCCTCATTGCATTTCTGGCCTTGGGGCAGCACATTGGGATCAAGGATGGGGGCAACTGCTACAGCAGGGACCTGACCACCCTTGATATCTCTGGCTGGATTGCACTCAAACTTTCCCTCACACTCCTCTGATGCCCAGCTCAGGCACCGCGTCCACTTTATTGGCTCCTGGTTGTGAGCCGAGCCCTGCAAACCTACGCATTCCTCCTTGCTTATACACCACGAGCTTTATTTGTTTTAATCAAAGGGGCCCCTGATAATTATTAACATATTTAATTATTTTTACTCTGAGTCACTTGGCTCGGGCGTGGACTGATCACAAGGATTGCTTTACTACAAAGTTCCACCCCTGGAGCATTTGCACCACCAAGTCATCACCCTTCGCAGATGGACCTCCCATTGATGCCTGCCTCCCAGCCTGCCTTTCTTCCCAGTTCAAGCTGCTTTTTTCTTCACTGGGAGGTGCTGGCCTCAAAAGGAGCAATATCGGGCACATTCAGACAATTTGCAGGGCTAAGGCTTTGCAGGCTGAGGTTGCTAACTTAGGACAGAGCTGACAGGGAATGATGCTCATCTGAGCTGTTCTCCAGTCCTGCACCTCATGGGGGGGTGTAGGTCTCTCTACCCACCATGAAAATTGCACCACCCCATCCAGCAATCCCCTCCCCAGGCTTGCCAGTGAGTTACATGGCCTTGCACCAGCAATCAGAGCATGCTGCAATTAGCGGTATTTGTCTGAGGAAACTCATAACTCTGCACTTCCATATGATTTATGAGGTTTCCCTGCCCGGGCTGGCCCGTGAGCTGCGATCATTCCCAGCCCTGGTGGTTCACGGTGAGGCTACCAGGGGCAGTCTGGTTGTTTTTCCTCCTCTGGTGTCCATCAGTGCAGGTAAGCACTGCCCTTGGTGAATGCCCCCCATGAGGTCCTGAATTCAAGAGGTTTGGCTGGGGATGAGACCCATGTGTCTGGGGGTCCCTTTGCACTGGAGTGCCTCCAACACCATCCTGAGTGAGCTGGGTTCCTGCTCCCTTCTCTGTGCCCCAGGACTTTCTCCTCTAAATAAGACAGAATCTTGTGATCATGGATCCCACGGGACTGATTTGGTTCTGAGCATCCAACATCCAGGAGAATCTCTGTGAAAACTGAGGGAGGGACTCAAAAATGCACAAAGGAGGCTTTGGCAAGGCTGAGAATTGAGCAAAATCTTCAGACACCTTAAAGAAGATGTTGGCCCTTGTTGAAATCCATATTTAAGAAGAAGTTTTTCGTTAAATATGTATATAAATATTTATACAAAGAGAGAGAGGAAGAGGTGGAAAGAAGGAAGTTTCACAAACCAAAACCTGCGCAATTTTAAACAAATCAAATCTTTTAATAAAAACCAGAACACTGATGCTACTTTAAAAGGACATAAGATAAGGGCCGGTTTCTGCTTTCCCTTGAGGGAAAAGATTGGAAAACAGTGATCAGGCTGTTCCTACAGGCTTTTTTTTTTTTCCCTTGGTCTGAAGTGTTTTATCAGCATTTTCGTTAGCTCTAATAATAGCAGCACTTCTTTTGTCTTGGCTGTTTTCACTGAAGACCCCAGGGAGCAGAGCTGGTGACCCGATATGTGAAGGCTCATCTCCACCAAAGCCCATTTCCAGTCTTGGTCAGGACTTTGGATGAGGAGTGATCAGTATTTTTGGTGTTGTCTTGTTACTGTAAAGTCTTTGTGTGTGTCTTCAAGCAGTCTCCCAAAGCCACAGGGTAGAAAGTTGCCTGAGAGACCCCATAGGCAGTATGGAGAGGGGTCAGAGTAAGATGTGTTTGGAGCTGATTTTTGCTACTGTGCTTTAGGCCTGGACCCTGTGGTGGTCACCCAGCACCTCTGTCCAAGCACCATCCACATCTCACGCCTGCTTTCCTGAGGGTGTTTAGAGTTTGCTTTGGACACAGTAGAGAAAAAACAAATGTGGGATGAATTCCCAAGATCGGCTTCACCTTTACCCAGTACAGGGAAGAGCTGGGCTTGAGAACATAACGTGATTGCAAAATAAGAGGGACCCCTCTTATTCAGAGATGCGGCAAGCTGAGGTGAGTGATAGATGGGGAGATAGGTGCCCAGATCCACTTGTGGATGCTGCTGCCAAGGAAGTGTTAGATGACAGCAGCTGGAAACTGCCATGCGAGGCTGGGGAGAAGCACCCAGGGGCCCAAAATTGCAGGAAGTGGGAAGAAGCGTCATGAAGAGCTACCTCTCCTGTTTGCTGCAATTCCAGCAGCTGAGCATCATCTCAGGACATGTCAGGATCTCAAAATCACTACACTACTTGCGCCTGGCATAATTTTGATACAGATGGGCTGCCTGAGCTAATTCCCGGCTTGCATGAGCAATTGTCCTGGCAAAGTGGAATGAAAGACCATGTGTGGTGACTTTTTCATTGCTGCTGCTGAGAACAGACCTGTGCCATCACAGCATCCTCCTCCCCACTGCTCCCCGTCCCCTCCACAAACAACCAGACAAAGCTCCTTTATTGCCAGGCCAGAACAGGGAGGGGAAAAAACAGAATCAATAGAGCCAAGACTATATTAAGCCACAGAAAACCGCAAAAATAAGCCCCTATGCTCCCAACAGCATCCTCTGACTTCCCCTGCGAAACCAATCTCAACCCGACCCGGGTGGGAAAATGCCTGTAGTCGTAACCACCCCGTCGCGAAAACACAAAGCGAGGCATTTATCGGAGCATTTGATTGCACATCTCGGTGCTGCGATTTTCTCTGCTTTACAGAATAACAAAGCCAAGACGCTGCAGGTAAGAGTCAGGCCAAGAATTCTGAGAGTTTCATTCCCTACAAGTGAGTTTTGGCACAGTAGCTACTTCACACCCAATTAATTACTTCAGCACCAGATTATACTTGCAGGCTCCAATAGAAGTGATAATAGGAACCAATTAAATTAATTTATATTTACTATGTAAGCATATTTTCCTTTGGTAAATCTTTGCTTTAATTTGACAGATTGCACTCCAGCATTTTATTTTTGTTAGAGATACAGCCCTAAATCTGGAGGAACAAATCCAAACCTGTAAACCCAAGAAGTCCTTCCCTTTCAGGTTCAAAAACATGTAGGACATGGAGTTAAAAAATCTGATGAGTTCCTTGTGCCGTGTCCCAGAGCCCTGATAAAAGAATAAAGGAAAATAAAGAAGAAAAAAAAAAAAAAAAAAAAGGAAAAAAGAAGAATATATGCACGTGTCCAGACTAATAAAAACATACTGTGAAATGTGTGGGGAGGTGCCAGCATGTCTTGCTGGAAGAGCATGAGCATGAGCTGAATTGGAGGTGGTAGTCGGCAAAATATCCACTCCAGAGGTCAAAACTGAGACAAGCTTTCGTGTCACACATGGTAGAGACCCACATTCTGCTGTCACCTGGGGTCAGGGAATTGGCTTATTAAGTGCAACAGGTGAAAATGGGATGGTCCCAGTTTGTGCCATTGTATCTTGGCATAAGCCTTAAATGGTTGAATAGTTTTGTGTTGTAGTAACATAAGACTGTCTGCTCCTTTTGCAGCCTGTTGGGATGTCTGCACACATACATCTGGGAAGAGCTGAAGGCCTTTGTGACTTTCGTGAACTCCGCGTAGGATGACTGAGAAGTGAACAATTTATAAACCGTTGCACTATCTCACCCATGTCTCAGAGAACAACCCTAATGAAGTACAGTACCAGTCAGCTAAAGAGTGTCCTGCCAGAGACAGAAAAAGTCATGAAACCAAACCCATGCCCCAGTGTGTGATGCTATGTGTTTATATTCCTGTCAGCCTTCCCTATCCCACTAGCAGCTCTTGCTTCCTCCCCTTTTCCCCTCCAGCAGTGTCCTCACCAGCCTCTGAGGGTTCATGAAGTGAAGGCCTTCTTGCCACCCCAGTGAAACTGTTCCTGAAATGTTTAAGGCACCTTCTATCCTTTTGTTTCCTTTCTCTCTTGAGCATCTGTCACAGGGAAGTGCAGCTGTAGCAAAACCATCCTTGGAAAACCAGGACAGGCTGATCTGGTGTTTTTGCACAACCTTCAAGAAACAGACTGCGGGGAATTACAGTATGAACCATGTTGTCCCGTATTAAAAACCTCCATCGAAGTTGGTAGAGTTTTCATGGTGGCCTCTACTGATGGCTTTAAATCATGGATGCCACTAAAGGTAGCAGGGCTGGGGACACCCAAGATGACAGCGTGGCTAAGAGATCAGGAAAGGAATTTCTTTGCGCTGATGGTGGTGGGCTCGACGTGTTCAGGATGGGAGCAAACACATGTCCTCTTTGATCTTCACTTTGTCTACAGGGATAGGAGCTGGGCTGAAGCCTCTGCCTTCCTCTGAACTGGCAGGAATGAGGACAAATGGGGAAAACCTGCCCCTTTCTTTCCCTGAGGGATGAAATTTAGTCAGCTCACCAAAGCTGGGGACACTTCAGTGCCTTTGGAAAGCCATTGAGCTCCTTTTGGGCTCTGGAAATTTGTTACTTCCAATGTTGCTGTTTTCTCAGCCTAGCATAGTGTGTGGATTTTATAGCTGTAGAGTTGCTACTCATTTTTCACCCTCTGGATGGTGATTTATGGTTTCTGGAACAAAGGTTAAACCTTCTTCCTCTCCTTGTTAGTGCTGTTTCACATGCTTCACACAGATTGGTGCCATTGCACTCAGAAGAGTTTGTTGGCCAAAGTCCCATAAAAAACACTTTTCTCTTAATTTTGGATCTTCCATGCTCTAAGTCTGGGGGATATGTGGGTATCTCATCTCAACAGACCCACAAACAAGAAGCCTTCAGTGCAATGCAGTGGAGAAGGATAAAAAAAAAAAGGCAGGACAACACAACTAATCCCATCTCCTCTGACATATACTCGTGAGGCAAAAACATCAAGATGCCACAAAGCTCTGGGTAGGTCTCTGTTTTCTTTGCCCATGCTAAGGTTCATTGACCAGTCAATGGCAGGTTTGTGAAGATAGACATGTGTTCGGTAGGTCATCAACCTGGTTTGTTCCCCTCCAACTCTTCTGCAAAACAAAAATCAAGGAAATAAAACAACTCTGCTAAGGGAAGAGTATGCTGCATCCTTGCAGTCCAGAATTTCCCAAGCCTATTTTAGCTAATTTCCCTTTTCTGACTCATCATTTTCCCTTTTAAGGCTCAGCTTCTTTTCTGCTGGTGATGGCCGTGAAGAACTGCAATCCAATGTGGATGGTCTCTGTGGCTTTAGCTGGGCTTTAGATGAGATCATGACTGAAAGCTAAGATTTGATCCTGAGCTGTAGCCCCCAATACTGCTTTGAGCATCCCATGACCCATCTGCCGGTGACCTGTGATGGATGCAGCTGTTGCGGGTGGTCAGTGTCCTGAACTTTGAGGAGGGCTCCAATACGCAGTTCTTCATCTGCAATGAGACATTTAACTGCTTTACCACCACACCCCACGAGCCATTGTTATACTTGGCTTATTCTTCTGCCAGATGCAGGTTTTCTACTTTAAAGCAGAACTTAAAAATGAAAACTATGCGAGGAGAGATTTACAGCCTATGTTACCACTGGGCCAGGCAGTGAGGGCCTTAAGAACTGAAGTCAGTCTGCACAAATATTCAAGTTCTGCTTTTCACCCTCCGTGAACTCCATCAGATTGAGAACAGCCTCTGTTCTCTCCTGTCTACTGCAGTTAAATTTGGGCATCCATTAGAGCAGGAGACAAGACCTATCCAAGCTATGCCAGAAGAACCCCGGAGAGGAAACTGTATGAGCCACCATTTCTGGGACATACTCAGCAAGCCATGAGGATATCACATTATCATTTCTGTGCCTTCTCCAGCCCTTCCCCATCCTAGTGGAAGCCTCTCGTGAGACTTGAATGTGTCACTACTTCTTCCTTTGACTCCCTCTGAAGTGCTAGTTTCTGCCTTAAGAATTCTAGGAAAGGAGATGATGTTATCAAAGATCATGAGCATTTTAACACTGTCAAAAGCCCACACCAGACTGACAAATGAGACTTACTGGTTTTTTTAATTTTTGCCACTTCACCCCTCACCCTTCTCCCTGCTTAGGTCCCTTATGTGCTCTGACTGCATCAATAAAAATCTAGCTTGTAAGTTGTCCAAGCTATTGCTATGTCAAACTATTTTGCAAAGAAGTGAAAGGTCACAAAAAATTTCAAAAGCCTAAGAAAAACAAGTCTCATGCTAGATCTCCACCTGCTTCACTTACCGAGGGAAGGTCAAGAGGAGACTCAAGAAGGGTAGAAGTTTGTCCTCCAGAGAAAACACCTAGAGGCAAGAAAGTCTTGTAGTCTATCAGAGGTCCAAGGCCGGAACCTAAAAGCAGACATATTTCATTTCAAAATGAGGCCCAGTGCTTTAACAGTGGGAATGATTAAGTGTTGAGACAAAATACCAATGAAAGTAGTAGATTCTTCCTCTTCAGATATTTTCAAATTGTGAGCAGATGCCTGCTGAAACAGAAGTTTTAGCCAAGCACCAGTTATTGGGTTCCTTATTGGACTATGCTATTTTATGGTCCATATTATATGGAGCTCAGAATAGATGATCTTATGGCCCATTGTGACTTTAAACTCTCAGAAATAGGTAAATCTGGATCAAAAGGAGCCAGGTTTCCTCTGGATTTGTGTCTCAAGGCTGACTGACTTTGCTGCCTAAGAAGACACAAAATCCGGTTGAAGCTTTTCTCATTTAACAGCCGTGCTGTTAAAAACACAGCCTCTCTTTCCAAGTTGAATTTTTCTGGCTTCGGTGTGGTTACGGGTCTGCGTCTCTCTGCTTGATGGGCTAGAAAGTCTTGCTCTCAGGGGGATACCAAGCAAAGCCTCTTTGGCCTCTAAGCTCCTTCAAGTATGGTTGAGCTTGGCCAACAGAGTTAGATGCTGTTACAGTGGAAATGGACAGACATGAGCTTGTGCACACGCTCGCAGTCTGAAAGAAAGAAGATTGAAAGAGCTTCATTTCTCCAGGCTAAAAATAGAGAATAATGAAGGTTACCATTAAGTTAAAAGAAAATTTATCTTTTCAGATGGTGGCTGATAGGTTTGAGAACATCCTTTGTCAAAGCCATTGCCCCTGATAGCAGAGTCAGATGGCACTGCAGATCTTGTCATGTATTTTGAGGTTAAGGACTAAATATTCATGTCAGCCTGACTTTATTTGTTCTTGGATTTGTAATATGTGAGAGTCATTCAGTGCAGAAATCTGGTCCCTACACAATTTTCATGAGACGCTGGCGACTCACCCTCTAAAAATAAAAGCTCAAGTGGTGCTCACTGTCCACATCATCTGAGCCAGTTGGGATTCTATTAAGAGCATTTCTGGGCTGTATTTTAGGAGTTAGTGTCTGTCAAGGTTACCTTGGGGTTCTTGGGTTAAACCTTCCTGTCTCGGTGTCGTGCTGTGTGGACTAGCTTTGCTCTTTGAAGGAATCCATCTCCCCTGCCTTTCCCCCCACACCCTCCCACAGACACGAGGGTGAGCTGATTTTTGGTATGTAGCAATAACAATTTGTCAGGATGCCAAGTTCAAAGCCTCTAACCTACTGCCAACGTGAAGCCCAAGATTGAGGTCACAACTAATCTCAGACTTCTGACCTCCCAGTCACATCCACCATTACTGGATCAGAGGAGAGAAGTAGAAGGGCTTATTTTGAAAGGTTTTAGATTTCAGGTGAGGTCAACAAAAGATTTGCCCAGATGGAAGAAATCAGGAGGATAATATGGAGCATATTAGGGAAGATGAAAGGCGTCATGTAAAGCAATCTCCTCCTTAGCCTAGAAAGGAAAATCTAACTACCAGAGTAACCTTCCGGTAATGGCAAATAAGCCCAAGCCGTCAGAAAATGTAGCAGAAACCAGGCACTGTCCTGGGGAAAGCAGTGCAAGCGTAGAGGTTCAGAGTGATGCTGCTGGGATTTTCAAAAGCTCCTAAACAGAGTAGGCTTCAACCTCTTCAGCTGGTGGGATTTTGGTGACTAGATACTTTTGAAAGTCCCATGAGGCATCTTTTTGCATTTTGAGGAATGTGCGTAGCTCGGTAACTCCAACACGGTGGCTTGATTCACTGCAACTCTGTATCTGAACGTTTTGAAAAGTATGGGCCAGGTGAAAGTTAAAAATATTTGGGGACTTCACCTAGAAGAACCAGGACATTAGTGCAGCATTCAGCCCACTTCCAGCTCATTAGCCACCTGGTCTTGCCAGGTCATTCTGTGAAGATACATTGCAAGCCATACTGGGAGCCCACCAGAGAATTGGGAAGAAAAAACATATTTCCTGACTACCAGCTCTAAGCCATCAATAAAATAGGAAAAGGACCAACAAAATAGATTTCCATTTCTAGAACCACCTTTTGACAGGATTTCTGGTGAATTGAATTTTTCTTTAGAGGGAAGTACAGAAACCTGATAGAGATGTGGCCAAGGTCATGGGACATGGGTAGAGTTCTCCCGTCTCCCAGTTTTCTTCCCATTATGCTTTGCCCCCGTATGCTTTCTTGCAGCCTCTCTTCCACCTGGATTTTCCCCAGCCCTGATTCCCTGGAGGAGTTGGAGCACTAGTGAGTCCATTGCTGGGGAAACACCACTTGGGCTGGAAGCAGGTTTTGTTGGTGTCCAAGTCTATATTTCATCTGCTAATGAAATTACATTAGTAGAAGACTGTGTCCTGGGATAAAAGGATAAATTACACAGAAAAGAAGCCAATACTTTCATTATAAGAATAAGACAGAAATTTTGATAATCCAAGGAGATGGAGACATGAGCATTAGTGGACACAAAAATCTTGGGGCTGCTTGGAAGAAGATCCAGCCCCAAAGGGTGTTTGTTGCTCTAGCTAGTGTGCTCTGAAACAACTTGTAAGGGAGATCCCTTCTTCCATTTCTTGAATGCTTTTGTTTGTGTTTTGGGCACATATACGTAAGGGGAGATGATGCTGTCAGCCTGTGCACATGGTCTTATGTGGGGTTTGCAGGGCCAATTTCAGCTCAGAGCAGGTAACTGTGTTTTATGGGATTACCAGAGGTGTGTTGTATTTATTCGTATAAACACAAATGCTGTTAGAGGCGTAAATCAAAGTTCAGACTTTTCCATACAAGTTCAAATGTGTGTCATAGAGAGCATCTTAGTTAACTTGATTGTTTCCTGGAGTTTTTGCAGGCCCACGCTAGAAAATAGGTCAAATTTTGTTACAGACAGAATCAGACACACCAAGGCTACAGATGTCTCCCAGCTCATCCTTGTGAAACCTGCTTTCAGAAGCTCT
>NW_010407634.1:15409-23926 GCF_000710305.1 Buceros rhinoceros silvestris | reverse complement strand
CTTTCCCTGACTTGTTGTGGAGCAGCCCCAGACAGGAGAAGGGTGTGATGCCTCTTGCCTGAAAATAATCATCCATCAGCAAAGAGCATCACAGGTGGTTTGCATACAACTCCTTCACTGAACAAGGTGCTCTACTAGATAGAGGAGCCAATCATGTCTCAGGCAGATGACCACTGGACCTACACCAGCAGGATAAACAACAGGTTTTCTACTGCAATTCAAAGAACCTTCAACCCACTGTAGAAATGAGACTATAAATTACAGTGGAAACGATTCTTAGCAGGAAATGTGGGTTGCTATGTCCAAAAATAACAGCAATAACACTGTGAAAACAGAGCAGCTGATAGGAGGGGAGTACTACTCCAGACATGGATTTTTGACTCCTGTTTTACTCATCTTGTTGGCTTTCAGTGGGAATATTGGCAGCATGAGGAACAGTTTGTCATTGGGAGCAGCCTGGAGTCTTGGAATCATCAGGGGACAGATGCACCTCCATCACTCACTGGGCTCATCAGACAGGGCTTGTTGACAAAGAAGCGAACCCAAATCTTTAGGGACAATTAATCCTTTACCTAACACAGAGATACTTTTTCTCACCTTGCAGCCCATTGCATTTCACTCCATTTCACTCCAGATGCATGGGGATTCATTTTCTGTCACTTGTTTTTCCCGGTTTGTCATCTCAAAGCTTTTCCCAGAGGTGGCACATAGGTGTTTTCTTACAGATCTGGTATGAGCTACAGAAAGGGCACATGTTTTTATATGACAAAGTTCTAGTGAATTATGTGAATCCTTTTCTTAGGAAGAAATTATGTCCTGTACTTACATGAAGGGCAGTAAAAGGATGGTCCCCTCCATTGCTCACTTGTGCCATTCCATTGCATTCAAATTCACATTGGCGTTAAATAACAGCGATTGGTCTTTACTCCCTCCTTGTTGCCAGGTTGTTGTTTGCCGAAATATTGTCTACCTTTGAAACTGGTATCGTCACATAATCATGAGAGAGATGGGAGAAAATTCCAATTACAGATAATTAGTATAAGGATATATTCTAACGAAATTCCTCACTCAAGGGAAAAGCAGTAGGTGATGTTCCCCTCAAGCTATGACCCAAATCTTCAGTCTTAAGTTGCCCTTCTCCTTTCCCACCTGCTTTGATCAGTGAAACTATTTACAATATTAATATTTTCTTTAAAATTTCCCTTTATATCTGCATCGAAGAAGAGGTACAATCTCTTCCATTACAACTGTGTATTCCTGGATTGATTTTGGTCAGGAAATAATTTGAACCGGTTTTCCTATTAAGAAATGAGAATTACTGAGTAGTTATAAATTAGCCTCATTTGATTTTAGCAGAACAGAGTGGAAATTAGGACATGGCAATTTTCTTCTTCAGATGTAGCAGAAGATGGAAATGACAAATAAATATAAAAAAAAGATCTGATAAGGTACAATAGAGATGCTGACAGAATTAATCTTCAGCCATGCTAGTTATTATTACAAGCGGTTTTAACACTATGGAAAAAAAAACCTCTTACTTGTTTTACTAATTTTTCAAGTTCCAAAATGTTAAGAAAAAGACGTGAACCTTAACTGCTGTTATTCATCCTGTTTTCCATGGGAAACTTGAGCATTTCAATCAATTTTCTCGAGCACCAGTTTTTGAATCTGTAAAATCACAGTTCTCCACCTCAGAGCGAATAGCTGGACTTAAGCAAGGCCATGTCCCCAGCTCTGAAAAACTCAGTTTGGGGACTTTCCTTTATAATCCAGATTGATGTTTAAAATGAAAGTACCTTGAGCAATATCCCTAAATCCAGATCACTCCAGTGGTATCAGAGTGGGAAGGACTGGGAGAAGTGTGCACGACTGAACTACATGAAAGGAGGTTGTAGAGAGGGTGGGGGTTGGTCTCTTCTCCCATATAACAAGTGACAGGACGAGAGGAAATGGCCTTAAGTTGCACCAGGGGAGATCTAGGTTAGCTATCAGGAAGAACTTCTTTACAGAGGGGGTCATGAAGCATTGGCACAGGCTGCCCAGGGAGGTGGTGGAGTCCCCATCCCTGGAGGGGTTTAAAAGACGTGTAAATGTGGTGCTGAGGGACATGGTTTAGGGAGCCTGGCAGTGCAGGGTGAACGGTTGGACTCGATGATCTTAAAGGTCTCTTCCAACCAGATGATTCTGTGATTACCATCTGCCTACCCCAGTGACAGCTCAATTTATACAGGCAAAATTACTCATCCCACAGCAACATGTTTGGCGCGAGTGGAGGAACTCATGCTTCTGTAACCAAATGCCCCGGTGAGCTGCGGAGGTATTGGGAAGGCTCGGCTGAGTGATTTTTGCTTGGCTTCACTTTGGCACCCATCTCCTGCTCCTGCTGAGCCTGCATTAAATGGAGCAAAGAATCAAACTGTGTCGCGCTCATTTCAAAGGAGGTGAGTTTTCACAGCTCCCAGGTCATTTCTAACAAGCTGTGACTACAGCTCAGTCCCCTCTGCTTCTGGCACTACCGCCTGTCAGCTCTTCCACCAAAACCCAGTCACCCGTGACTGATGGTGTATAAAATGAAAGGTCACTCGCTCTTTTTATTGGTTTTCCTTGCTGAATGCAAATCCTGCTGTAGGTCCCTTTGTTCTCAGCAAGAATGGGGATTAATCTTTTTTAAAATGAAAGGCAGGAGTCAAAAGACCCCCCCTTCGAGATGAGCTGAGGTGATTGCAGAGTGGCCTAAGGAGTGGTGGGCAAGCCGTCTGATTTTTTTCCTGGGTATTTGATTTTATTGTATGAAGGAAACACTTGGGATTGTGCATGGCGAATCCCATCCAGGCTGGAATTGGTGTTTTCACCAACTGAGTATCAAGTTGCACCTGCTGAGGATCAGCATTCACCACTGCCACCATGCATTTCACAGCACATTAATTAATCTGGAGATCCAAGCAATACACCTTGTGATCCTGACAGTACCGCAGTGGCCATCAGAACCAGCATTCACCAGAATGAGTTAAATGATGCGTTAGCACCTGATGTCATTTCAGGCTTCCCAGCAAGTATTTGCTCTTCACAGATGTAACAGATTAACACCTGAGTCATGTGTTACTCAAGTGATTTCATAGAAACCACTTAAGTCAAAGGAGGAGTTGGATAAAAAACTGGCTGGTTGTCCGGGACCAGAGAGTGGTGAGGAACAGAGTCAAATCCAGTTGGCAGCTGGTCACCAGTGGTGTTCCCCAGGGCTCAGTGTTGAGGCCTGTTCTCTTCAACATCTTTATCAATGATCTGGATGAGGGGATTGAGGGCACCCTCAGTCAGTTCACAGATGATGGGTGGGTCTGTCGATCTGCTGGATGGTCAGGAGGCTCCACAGAGGGATCTGGCCAGGCTGGATCGATGGGCCGAGGCCAATGGTATGAGGTTCAATAAGGCCAAGTGCCGGGTCCTGCACTTGGGCCACAACAACCCCCTGCAACGCTACAGGCTTGGGGAGGAGTGGCGGGAAACTGCCCAGCGGAAAAGAACCTGGAGTGGCCAGGCTGTATCGATGGGCCGAGGCCAATGGTATGAGGTTCAATAAGGCCAAGTGCCGGGTCCTGCACTTGGGCCACAACAACCCCCTGCAACGCTACAGGCTTGGGGAGGAGTGGCGGGAAACTGCCCAGCGGAAAAGAACCTGGAGGAGGTTGGTCAACAGAGCAGGGAAGTGATTGTCCCCCTGGACTTGGCACTGGTGAGGCCACACCTTGAGTCCTGTGTCCAGTTTTGGGCCCCTCACTTCAAGAAGGACATTGAGGGGCTGGAGCTGTTTCAGAGAAGCTGGTGAAGCATTTAGCAAATATTATGAGGAGTGGCTGAGGTACCTGGGTTTGTTCTGTCTGGAGGCTCAAGGGAAACCTCATTACTCTCTACAACTACCTGAAAGGAGGTTGAAGTTGGTCTCTTCTCCCCAGGTACAAGTGACAGGACAAGAGGAAATGGCCTCAAGTTGCGCCAAGGTAGATTTAGGTTGGACATTAGGAAAATTTCTTTACAGGCAGGATTATCAGGCATTGGAACAGGCTGCCCAGGGCAGCGGTGGAGTGCCCATCCCTGGAAGGGTTGAACAGATGTGTTGATGTGGCACTGAGAGACCTGGTTTAGGGACCCTGGCAGTGCTGGGGAAACAGTTGGACTTAATGCTTTTAAAGGTCTCTTCCAACCAAAGAGACTCTCTCTTCTGTGTGTTTCTGTGTGAGTATTTTTAGGTGTAGATCAGCATAAGCAAAGCCCAGAGGCCACACGGGCTTTCCCCTGATGAGCTGATTGAATGCAGTCTGACATTTCATGCTGATGCACCCAGGACCCAGTCCTCCTGCACTGCAGAAGGTTCTGAAAGTGTCATGTTGGACATGATTGAGCCTGCCATGACTGACACACTTCTAAGGAATCTCAAAAGGTGCACAGCTCCTGCTAGGCCTCTTGCTGTTGACCTTAGCTGCAACCCATGGACAGAGCATTTGGCAACAGCTTGTCCCTGAGTAGTAGAAGGTTCTTGTTGTGCATCTGCATTACTTAGGGTCAATACCAAATCCAGTCCTTCATTTCTTTTTGCATGGTCCCTACGAAGGATGGATAAACTGTTGTAGATGACCCATTTGGTGATGATACCAACCACTGTCTTGTTATTTCTTAGCCTGGAATCTGCAGAATGAAAAAGCTGCAACAAACCTGTTTCAATTCTCCTCCTGCTCATCTTTGGGATTTTTCATACAACAATAAGCTCTATCTCCTGCTGGGATAAGACCAGTTCATGGGAATTTTTGGACTTCAACCCAAAGAGTGAATCAGCCTTTCAAGTCCCAGACCAAGCAGCTGCAGCCTTCCGTGCCAGCAGTGTTAGCTCCCTGAAACCAACATCCCGGCCCCAACAACCAGCAATGCAAAGCAGAGAAAGTTCCTGATGAAAACCTAGTGTTAAGAAAACCCCCTCAGAACCATAAAGCACTGCATTATCATCCTTCAAAAACAGGGACAGGAGTTATAAACTTTTTCAACCCTTTCTCATACAAAAAGATCAAAACTTTACAGGCTACAGCTATTACAAAAGCCAAATATTGAAAAGTTAAGCTATTCAGGTGATGCCATTTAATCATAATTTAAGATGTTCCGAGCCCTCAGTATTGTGGTGGTGATACCAGGGTATCCAGGTTGGCTGGGTGGCTTAGCTTTTGACCTATATTTGTCCCAAACATGGGTGTTCTGGTCATGGAGAGGTCAGAGGTTAATGGTGCAGACACAGGGCCCAGGGTTATGTGGGAAGATGATAAAATCTGAAAACTACAACACATGTTGGGCTCGACATCTTGCCTGGCCACACACAGCCTTATTTAATGCCTTCATGGAGCAGAGTCTGCTGCGAGACGACTGGCGTCACTCAAGGTTTGCAGTTGGGTAACCAAGATCCAAGCCTGGAGGCAGTGATCTAGTCTTTCACATTTTGGGTGTCAGTGACCTTGAGAAACGTGAAGTAGCAGCGGCCATTGGAGGTTTTTATGCTAACACATGGAAAAATAGAAACGATACAGGAGGAGGAAAATTATTACTCCAAAGTGGGCTACCTCCTTTAAGATGCTGGCTGATTGCACTCTGCGGTGCCAACTCCTTCCCCTCACGCAGTTGTATTTCCCTTTGGCTTTGTTCCCCAGTGTAAATCAGCCAGCGTCTGGCTCAGTGCTGGTGTCGGGTATCAGCCTGGTGCTTGGTTTCAGCTTGGCTCCTCAAAGTTTACCATAAATAAAGTCAGAGTGGTGGAGGGAAGCAGCAGGTGGACAGCATTTCTTCCCCAGACCCTTGACAGCGAGCTGGAACTCTTGTGATAGGGTCTTCAGATAGTGTTGAAAAAAAAATCCTTCTGACTACAATATTTTTAATTAAGTAACTAGCTTGGAGAACATCAGAAGGTAAACAGTTGAGGTAGTGATGCTTAAAGATAATTTAAAACCCAATTAAAATGCATTAGAATTCCTGCACTTTGGCAGTTGTTTTGTTCTGTGCTAGTTTGAGATTGGACGGGAGGCTTCTTCCATAGAGGAAACCTGGTGTATGACTTGGGTCTGGGAGGGCAGAAGGCATTTGATGCGTTTCTCTCTTCTGCTCTCTCTAACTTCATTTTTTCACTAAGAAATAAAAGCGCTTGAGGAATCACAGATCTTTCTCTTCCCCATCAAACCATCACGCTCTTCATGTACCACAGGTTATAACCCCCTTTTTTCCCATGGGAAATAACCATCTTTCCTTTAACTACTGAACAGCTTCCACTCAAATTTTTTTTTTTTTTTTTTTTTTTTTACTTTTAGTCAATTAACACATCTAGTTCAACTACAAACACTTGCTAGGGAAGTGTTACCACCACAGAATTTTGTTGCTTTTATTTCAGACCTGCAGAAAGCCTGGAGTGATGGAAAACTCCTCTACTAATTAATAGCTGGTGGTAATGAGAAATGTTCTCCCTACTACAAACCTTGCTTAGCAGGAGACATCCTTACAGGAGAGCTGAGTGTGAAGACTTCTGTCCTGATTATGCCTCAAATCGATTATCAGATGTGAAGAGCATCTGTGGTCCATCGCTACATGCCATACATACAGGTTCATCTGCCGGGTTAGCATAACTGCCCGCGTCTGGGTGTCATGTTTATCATTTTTTCTCCATCCAAGGAGAAAAAATGTCCTGTCCAAGGGAAATCCTGTAACACTGCCAGTTCTACCACTGCAATTCAATAGGCTGTGAGCTATTGAAGGAGGGTTGTCTTGAAGCTGGCAGCTAGCCTGTGTGGGGTCTGCCACAGGGAAGAAGAGAGTTGAGGCTTGGGTGGTATCATCCAAAATTACGTTCAGTTGGCCTTTCTGTGACTAGGATCTTTGATCATCACAGAGCAGAGAGGAAGATCTACATCTTTAAGAAGATGAGAATGCAGAAGAGATGATCAAAACTAGTAACAGACTTGTCTAGGACCAGGGGAGTTGCTGTGCTACTTTGACATATTTGACATATTGTCTTCAATGATGGTCACCATCAAATACTCCCAAAGAATGTGTATGAAACCCCACAGTTATGGGACTCGCCCACTGCACAGAGACCCAAGTCTGAGATGGAGAGTAACACCTAGGCAAGAAGACATCTATTTGTTTCAAAACCTTGATGATCTGTTTGAGGAGACAACCACTCACCACTGATCTTTGCTGAATCTTGGAGTAAGACAACTGAAAGAGAAAAGAGAGGTAGAATTTAAATGTTTGAAGTATCTGTGGCAAATCCCTGCCCCCAGGCTGGTGTTCAGAGACGGGTCTCTGCTGCTACTTGTCTATTAAATTCTTACTTGAATTGTTTTGCATATTGTTAGCGAAGTTCATGTCCACAGGTTAACTCCTCTGGAGGCCTTCAGCAGTTAGACATGGATTGGGGAAGAGGGTCCTGCAGAAGTGGCCCATGCTGATAAAGAAAGGGATGAGGCAGCAGAACATGAAAGGGGGTGGGGTGAGAAGGAGTTGATAAAAGGAGCAGGGAAGGAGGGGAGTAGCTGCCCTGAGATGTTGGAGATTCACAAATAGTCCATGTAGGCTCGTTTAAAGGCTCTCAAGTCTTGACATGGAGGCACCTGAGAAAGCCCAGGACCACATGAGCTGTGACCAGTGAATGTTTAAAAGAAGAATGAACTGTGCAGAAGTGAGGGTCAGGCACACCTTCCCACAGGGATTATTTGGGATCAAAGCCCTGGCTCCTCGGTAAAATTTATGGGTGGATCCAGGCAACTGTGGCAGCTGTTCACAGCACAGCCCAAGAGACCTGGCGGTGCTGTGAGGATGGTATGGGCCATCACAGCTGTTGCAGAAAAGGACGTGTCTGCTTCCATGCATTTAGAATTGATACCCTTGGAGCCTGTCTCCACCCAGGACCAGCAGCACCCAGTAATCCAGTAACTGCATCTACCCAGTAACCCACCAGGCACCCAGAGACCTGTCTGCTGGAGATGGAGGGATGCTCTGCAGGGAAAGGGATCGATACTGTCACCACCTCCCTGGAATCCCAGTGCCTCTGCATGGAACAGTGGTAAGGTAAGACTTCTGGTGGCAGTGGTTTTCTGACCCACCTGAAAGTGGCTTGGAGGTGTGTTTCCCACCAAACAGCACCGTGGTAATTTTGGTTCAGATACGCAGGTCAATAATCTAATTTACGCCACAGGACTGTCTCTCACATCACAACATCCTGCAGGGGGTAATTTATTTAAAGGGGAAAAGAGGCATATTGCAGAGCAAGGGGTGGGGGAGAAGGCAACATACCTGCATGCTGTTGAAAGCCAACAGTAGATGCAGAGAAGTTAAAGAAAAGGCTAAATTCATTTCCTAGCAGTAGCCCAGGGATAGGAGAACTGAATAGCCGTGAGATGATGGCTTTGCCAGCCACAGGTCTGTGTTGTTATAACTCTTCTGCAGTTGAACATTCTGGTGTTACAGGTAGTTGACACAGATGTGAAAGTTATT
>NW_010407634.1:7492-15278 GCF_000710305.1 Buceros rhinoceros silvestris | reverse complement strand
TCGCCCCCCGCGCCCCCCCCCCCCCCCTTCTCTATTTCAGCATTATCCTGGTTGCACTTCAAGAATTTTTTTGCCTTGTTCTGTTTATTCAACCAGCTTTGGTGTTGGATGTATTTGAGTTTCTTGCTGCAAATGCTTCCCTGTTTAAATTTAGGAGATTATCTGCCTCAGGAAGAAACAAAATGCTCTCTAATCATGTGCTGTGACCCTGGCACATTCTCACCAGTGGATGTTTATGCAGATAACAAGAACATCAGGAGTTAAAATAATTAGTTTTCACATTACAAAGAAAGTCAGGGAAGGTAAATCTTAATTCTTCAGTACAAATCTGATGTAAAATTCCAAATACTTTTTTACAGGGAATGTTGTTTTCTTTCTAATGTGTAATGGTGTTTTTTTATTTGAGGGTGGTGGGAGGACTTCCGAACACAGAGACTAAAAATTAAAATACTTAAGCTTTCTTTTCAGAAGAAAAAATAAGCAGAACGTTCAAATAGAAGCAAACAAAAAAGCGTAGATTTTCTTTTTTCCATTGAAAAGACATTTTTAATCCCCCCCAAAAGGTCTGATGAGGCAATATTTGCCCATGTCTGCTCTGGGGGTTTAAGTCAATATTTGCTGGAAGTTAGAAAGAGATTCCTGCTATTGATCCACGTTTGCTTATTCTGGATTTTCTTGCAGTTTTCCTGACGCATTTGTTCCTTGCCAGAGTCTGAGACATGGGATTGCTCAGGGGTCTGGTCCAAACTTGGCAGACCCCTCACTTAAGCACACTTTGCACGGAACAGTCAGGAGGCCAAAACAGGGTCCTGCTAGTGTAACGTGGATTGAAACGTGAAGGAGAGCTCTGCATGTGCCCAACTGGGAACACTTTGGGTTGGAGAGGACCTTTAAAGGTCATCTAGTCCAACTTCCTGTAGTGAGCAGAGATATTTTCAACCAGAGTAGGTTGCTCAGACCCCCAAGGTCTAACCTGACCCAGAGTGTTTCCAGGGATGGGGCTTCTTCCACCTTTCTGGGCAACCTGGGCTCAGTGTGAAAAGTTTCTTCCTTCTACTTAGTCTGAATCTCCATCTTTTATTTTAAACCCATCACCCCCTTGTCCTGTTGCAACAAGCCTTGCTAAAAAGATTGTCTCCATCTTATTTTTATAAACCCTCCCTTTCAGAAGTACTGAAAGGCTGCACTAAGGTCTCCCTGGAGCCTTCTCTTCTCTAGGTTGAACAACCTAAACTCTCTCCCCTGTCCTCACAGCAAAGGGGTTCAACCGTTGCATCATATTTGTGACCTCCTCTGGACCCACTCCAACAGGTTTATGTCTCTCCTGTGATGAGGATACCAGACCTGGACACAATAGCTTCATGCCAGAGCATCTGACTGGTCCCAATGGCTGGACTGGGCACCAAATTACCCCACCTGCATGGTCCCAGGTCTACAAACCATAATGTTGAGGCAATCATTTATAAACTCTTGCTAGGAAGGAGTTCAACGTTTCCAGCACCCATGGACTATTTCTTTCACCTTCCATGTCTTTTGGCACCATACTCTTCCATCCTGGTGTGCTTAGAGGCTCCAGAGCAGAAATTCAAGTGCAATCACAAGAGCTAGAAAAGAAACAGATTGACCCCACTTTCCTGAGCTCACTGCAAGGATGGGCTTGAGACACATGCTTGGAAAGTCTTTTGAGCAAAATATTCACTGCCTATGCTTCTTGCTTAAGACTCTTCATCTGGATAAAGTTAAAGAAATCTCAGCCCTCTCCCAAACACAAGAATGTATTTAGCAGTTAGCAGAAGGTAAAAATTAATTTCTCAGTGAGGAAATAATATGTCCCACACATAACAAGCAATTAAATTCTGGTAATCTGTTGTGCTAGTTGGACTCTGCTGAGCTGTGGGCTGCAGTTCGTTCCTGTGTTTGCACGTAGCAAATATGGACAGACCCATACTAAAACTTGGAGCTCTTTTGTTGGAGCTGTGGAGCTGTTTTGTTTCCTCTGACCACATCCAAGAGAAAACTCCTGCTCCCCAAACCAAGAAGAAAGATAATTGGTAAGAAGCAGCTGTAGTAGAGGGAATCTGCCCTTGCTATGGAGAGATGAATGTAGGCCAACTTCTGAGCCCAAATATACAAGGCAATGTGTCCACCACATTGAGATACGCAGAATTAATTACAGTCCTGCTGTTCAGTGCTTGTAACTTTTAGCATCTCCATACCCTGTGATAATGAATCAGTTTGACCTGGTGACCCAAAGAAGACCAATAGACTTGGGAACCTTGATTAAAAAAGATGGATCAACATGGCATGGACAGGGGCAGGTGAAGGAGAGCCAGAGCCACTCATCTGAAGATGGACCTCTGGAATATGTCCGTTCTGGCCAGGGGGAACCTCCTTTGTTGTCACTGACGTGAAGTCAGTCTTGCCTCAATTACTGTTTTTGGGGACGACATCTAGGGTTTGCCCATGGGATGAACGATGGTGGGGCTGACAGTGCCCAACTGGTCCTACAGCAGGGAGAGTTACACTCAAGTGGGGAAATGTTTAGGGGGGCAATGCCAGGAGCAGAGGTAGGAAGAACAAGAAGCACATGCATCACATTTGCTGCACCCCACGCAGCTTTTTTAGTTGGTGAGAATCTCAAAACCTCCACTTTGTTCAATTTCCTTATAAAAAGGAGAATTGCAGCACACACTTATGTAATAGATTTTCACAACCCACATCGCAAAATTATGGGATGACCAGATTGTCAGAATTATCTCTCTGTATGTTGTTTTCCACATTCAGCTTGTCCATCTCTTCAACTTCCCCACTGCAGGCAATGGCACAAGGTGCAATACCATTCCTGTGCTCCTCTGTGTTGTAGGCCTGGTATATGCATCATCAACACTCATCCTGGGGAAAAGATAGGACTCAGAAAGATTTTACTGAAGATTGTAAAATGGAGGGGACCTCACCATCCTGAAGACAATGGCTGCCCTTGACCCCATGACTGTATCCCACTTATTTGCGGTGACACAAGCAAGTTCTGAGGTACTTTAGAGCGCACATTTGCTCTTCAACTAGCTTCAACACAAGGGCCAAATCTTTAGCCAGGGTAAATCTGTCTGACTCCACAGCACAGAAGACATGGAGAGCTATAAATCGTCTTGGGTCTAGGCTCGAGTTTCCCAGCAACCTCAGAGAATTTCGATCCATTTGTCTTGCTAAGGCAGAATTGCTCTTAACAGTGTAATTCCTCTTGTTCTGCCCTGTCTTATTTTAAAAGCAATGAGATGTTCCCCAAGGTGCTTTGGGGGGTGATTCTTTTCAGCTTGCCGTGTCAAGGTTTTTGAAACAGACTAACACAGTGGAGTCAATGACCGGGAAACCATCAAGCTCCATAGGTATGGAAACACAAGGTTGGATCCCCTGTGAATAGGTCCTTACAGGGAGCAGCTTTTTGCCCTAGAAGCAAATCCAATCTCTCCCCACAGGCCTGCTTGGTTGGAAAGTGGTGATTTTCCCTTGCTTTTTGGGCATGGTCCAGCTGTCCCATGTCCCCTTCTCTGTTTCTTTCTATTACAGCTTGGTGTGGAGTGCTCCAGGGTCAAGGGTGCAGAAAGAAAGACAGACTTTATTGTTTTTTGGCATTATAAAGTTAAATGTGCCCATCAACACGGTTCCACCCACCACTGCTAATCCTTCTGAGGGCATGCAGTGGTGGCCATGAAAAGGGCCTGCAGTCAGTTGGGAAATAAACCTTCTTTTCTTCTCTGCTTGAAAATCTCTGCCACAGATCTACGACATTCGTGTCAAAATCTGTGCCAAGTTGTGCTGGCTTTGGGGCAATGGGGGTTTCAGCCTTCAGTCCTTGTTGTTTGTGCTGTGTTAGACCCCAGGCAGCCGGATCCAGCTCATATTGGCGTGGAGGAGGGGAGACTTGCTGTGGTTCACATTGACTGAAAGAGTATTGGGCCAGAAGAGATACAAGAATGCCAACTAAAAAGCCCCTCAGGGTTGTCCTAGGAGGTCTGCAAATGAAAGCATGATGGGGAAAATTTGACCATCCTGTCGATATGCCAAGGAATGTAAGGGAAAACAAGAGGGATATGGAAGGACCTCAGGTTTGGCTCCATCCTATTAATCAATAGTCAGTTTTGGCCTCCTGTAGCCTCCTCAACCCTGAAACAACATAAAGCATTTCTTTCTCACGCACAGATGTCACTTTGTTCACCAGTCAAAGGCAACTTTCTTGTGACCCCGTTGTACAGAGCACAGCAAATCTGGAGAGCAGGCTGAAATACAAAGCAAAGAAGATTTGACAGCAGAATTGGAAGAGAAAAAATGTATTTCCCCCTGGAAATGGTCTGAAGGACAAGTCTGAGATTGACTTTTTAAGGGCCACATCAGCTGGCAGTCTGTCTGCATTGGGGCTGCTTTTCAAACGTTGCAAGAGGCAATTTCGAATCCTCCAGAAGACAAGTCTTGCATTTGTGACAAAACAGAGGTGGGAAATCGTGGCACAACTGTTGCCGAAATACCCTGGGTTTTTTTTTCAGACTAAGCAAGGTGGATGATTTGGAGAAGCAGACACCTTTTCAGATACTTGTCATCTCTTGAAAATGTGACAGTTCTTTACAGCCCAGTTTTTTTTCAAAGGCTTGAATTGGAAAGTTATAACGGAAGGTGTAATTCTAGATCAATGAATTTCTGCTGCTTTTGTGAATATATTTTGTGTGTTCTCTGCTCAGGTAGGATACATGACTGCTTTTTAAATGTTGCTTTGGAATTAGTTTCTGCTGAAATTGTGTCTGAAAAGATTTTTTGGGCCCAGAAGATCTGGGCATAAAAGCCCTCCCTGAAGGAACAGAAAGTGTTTGTGCTGGTGATCAAATTCATAGCACATGGGTGCTCTCATTTCTAGCCTGGGGTCTTCACTACATCAGCTAAACGCTGGCCTGTTGGTGTGATTCAGAGTTGAAGTCTTGGCTGCTGCCAAGGACCACAGCAGGGTCCTGGTGAAATCCAGAAGTGGGTAATGAGAATTTTGTAAGCCATCAAATATTGCTCCTGCACACCCAGCTGAGCCTGGGCCCAGGTTGGTGAAGGAGGCACCATAGCTGCACCTCATTGGAGCAGCTGTGGTTTTCCAAGCCCCAATGTGCAGGAACGTGCCAGCGATGTATCAAATGACACCCTGCACTGTGTACGTGCCAGGCTATTAGATCTGGGCTTGGTGCCCCACCAGCAGAGTGTGATGGCTGGTTGGGTGGGAACATCAGCTAGATCAGGGGCTCCTAATTTATGGAGAAATTTGGAAAGAACATCTGTCCCATCCTCTTGCATGGTCTTGAGTCACTCAGCTCCTCTTTGCTGACCTGATCCCCCCATGCTCCACTGCTTCTCCAGATCGCTCATTACCCACCTCTTCCCAAGCCTGGGAAGGTATCACCACCCACTGAGCCCATGGCACATCCCCTGGGGCTTTCCTAGCACTTTATCATGCTTTCCTCCATTCCCTTTGTTTCCAACTGAGAGATTAACTGGGTTTCGGGACATGATTTTAGTATGGTGCCTGAAGTAGCTGGGGGTCAGTGTTTGTGGCTTGCAGGTTTTAGCAATCTTATTTGATGATCAAAGCACGAGGAGGCAGGCACGGCGGTGTTTATGTACAAGAGATTCATTGTTCAGTTCTCCAAACTACACCGTACTGAGCATTACTGCCTTCCAGGTTTATTATGCCTTTACTAACCTTGAACGCATGATTTTCTTCCCATTCCACTTCCTTTTTCTTTCTCTCCTCCCTTCTCCTCCCCCTTCCCCTCTCACTAGCAGCAAAAAATGCAAGGCAAAAGGAAGCCATGGAGTAGAGAGAGGGTTTTGTTCTCAAAATCATGCTTTAAAGCAGATGACTGTTGTCACCTGTGGATAAATCAGAGTTTTCCATTGCTATCGCTGGGGCTGTACAGATTTGCAGCAGTTGGCCATCTTCCCTGTTTCAGTGCAATAATGCTCAAGATTGGTGATACCTCTGAGTATTGCAAGCATGAAGATGGAGATGGTGAGATGAACCTTGCTGTCTCTGAAGCTGGCCAGGCCAGGGCAGTGGATATACTAGAGGAAGATACACTAGTGTTCCTGTTCAGGTCACTTAAAACAAGGGTGGAGATAAAATGGTAAGTCTCAAGGCTTCGACAGACAAATTTTGATTAACCTCAGCCTCTGGATGGAAGTACCGCCAGGGCTGGAGGCAGCACCTACTTGCCCCAGGGCCATGCTGGACACCACTCACATGTCCTAGCAGGAGCCCTGGGTGCGGGTGCTCCAGCCTTATCATGAAATAAAGCTAATTAAAGTCATGGGGATGTCTTGAGGCATGGATAGTCCCATGCTGGGGCAGGAGAGGATGTAGGTACAGCTCTGTCCACCTGGGTATTTTGTGTGTTTTCTCCACAGCTACTTCAGCTTTCCAAAAATCAGTGTCGTGGACGGAGGCAGCTCCAGAGCCCCAAATACACGGTATCCATGCTGACAGGAGAGTTTTCTGGCCCCTGTGGCTGTTCAAGTGAAAGAGCATGACATCTCAAGACACTTCGAGCCATGGGGACTTGTTCTGTGTCTGGGGTGCAAAGGGGGAGGTGACCTCCCAGCCCTCCCCAGTCCCTTTGCCCATTTCTTATCTCTCTTACCCAGGCAGTGCTGATCGGCTCTGAATCAAGAGAATCAAAGGGTGATGGGGCCAGTTTTAAAATTAGACCTATAAGGAGCCCTTATCTCCAGCTAGACTTTATCAGACAGGCAGGCAAGCCTTATCCCACCCTGTAATCCCCTCTTCTGGAGGCTCTTGAATGCCAGCGACAACAAAAATGTGCTGTGTTGAAATCGTCGCCTGAGGAAATGTGAAGTATCACACAAGGCTCGCCCCTGCCCTGCATGCCCCCCATCCTCGACCATGATAATTTTTTTCAGTGGATAACTGCTCATTTTGCAGCAGTAGATTCACAGATAAACAGAAGCATCTTCCCCCTTCGCCTGGCTCAGGGAGATTGTTCTGCTGGTAGCCCCCTTCAAAGAGCTCAATAATGTCACCAGGGAGGTTGTCTGCTATTATAATGCTGGTGGTGTTTCAAATCCAGCTGTATCCGATCCTTAATGTTTTACTTCAGATCAGGTGCTGGAAGTGTTTGATGTGGTGCCAGCCACAAACCAAAATGTATTCTGCAGAGAGAAGGGCCGGAAAGGATAAATCCTACCCTGAGATGAGGGTCCTGAATGGAAACCTCAGACCCAAATGGTCTGGAAAAAAATGCATTTTAGTATTATGCTTGGCCCTAAGGCATCTAAATAAAATCCTCAAACCAAACAGCTCCTCCCCCTTATTCCATTCGCCTTCTCTCAGGGTAACTCTAGTTTCGCATCATGCACCCTTCCACTGTTTCTCCTAGCTGGGGTGTCACACACATCTTGTGGGCTTTCTCCAGCCTGAGGCTGGTGGTTGAAGGTGAAAATCAGCCTGTCCATGAGCTTGGCTAAGGGTGTTTTAGTTTAACCCTCCCTGACTTCTCCTCTTTCAGGTGCTCAGCCTGGGTCATCAGCCCAGCCCCAGGTGAGGTCCCAGAGCTGCTAGACTTGACGATGTGCAGGTTTCCACCTCTCTCCTCTGAAACACGGGTTGTGGAGCAGTTGTTTGCCTACAGAGCAGCTCTAGGATTCAGTAACTTGAACTAACGTGCTTCCTACAGGCTCTTTGCTTTCACACTCCCTCTGCTTCTATATTTTTAATGAGCTCTTGACATTTTTACTCTTT
>NW_010407634.1:5653-7404 GCF_000710305.1 Buceros rhinoceros silvestris | reverse complement strand
CTTTCCCTCTTTGCCGCAGGAATGAGTCTGCGATCCACAGCCCGCACACTCTGCAGGTAGTGGGACCAATTTCCAGGTGTCCCGCAGATAAAGTGGTGTCGGAGCTGTAGGATCCTCATCTATAGACCCCCTTGGCCCAGAGCCTTCAGCATGTGTCTTGTAAAGCGTGTTGTACATTTCCAAGGCTTCATAAACAGCAGCTGGTGGCTGCCAGAGAAGCAGAGATGAGAAATCTTTCTCCTCTCCTGCTGCCTTCCCCTCCATGTTGCAATCTGATTGATAAACCAGCAATACACAAGGATATGTGTTTATCCCACAATTTCTCTTAATCACCTCAGATAACGGGTGGTGTTGGCTTGCACTTTTTTTTAAGGGAGTCTTACTATGTTCTGCTTCTCCCCCACTGTTTATAACTTATTTTTTGCCAAGAAGACTCAGAAATGCCTCCTCCAGGCTTCATGGGTAATTGTCTAATCAAAACCTCAAGGAGATGAGGGAGAAAGAAGTAAAGGGAACTAGCCCATTGTGGTACTGTAAATGGCTCCATCAACATCCAGAGTTCAAAGATCCACTGCAATCTCATGCAGCTTCTGAAGACCTAGTGTGGTCTCCTCAAGCTCCCTCTGCAGTCAGGAGGCTCCTCTAGCAGCTCGAAGCACAGCCTCAGCCATGCAGATATATGCCTTTACCTGCAGACAGATGTTTGGGAGATTCTGCTAGACTAGGGCTAGAAAGCTGGGCTTGCATCTGTGGTCCATGGTCCTGCCAACAAACCAGTCCCTGCTTGGCCATTCATTTACCCAGACTGGAATCTCTTTTTACCTCCTGCTCCCCTGTGCCACAGAGGAAGAGCAACAGGAAGAGCAGCAGAGAAATGCTCTATATGCGGTGTAACCAGTATGGTTTTAACGGGGGATGTGAAAAGGGTCTTTGATGTCCTTCTGGCACAGGTCTGGATGAGCTGCTGCCAGCTCCTGAGAGCCTTCTGCCTCCACCTCTGGAGGACAGTCAGTGATGCTGGAGGATCCAGCACTGCAAAGAAGAGCTTAGCTCCTTTGCGGGGGTTTTTGGTGCTGGAAGAAACCCCAGCAAATACCTAGATGTTGCCATTTCAAGCTTTCCTCAATGTATTCAAAAAGGATGGGTCCTGAGCTGAGGTGCCTTGGTAGCAGGGAGAGGAGGGATGTTCTTGTGCAGAAGCGTGCAAGGGGAAGATCCTTCTTGACCCACTCAGGGGCTGGGGAGCATGCTCTGCACCCACGACCTGCTATGCCCCTATATATATGTATTTGTGGTTATGCCAGCTGCAATATTTACGTGGCATGGATGGACGCCTGGAGTCTGAATCACTCCAGCAGTGGGAAGCCACAAGTCACAACGCTTGGCACAGCAGGTACATACTTGCAGCACAGAAGTCCCTGCAGATAGAGGAATAGGCTGCCAGCTGCTGTGACAGCCTCTTCACTGCTAGGAGCCCTGTATAATTTGAATGCAAATTCCCCACAGATGAGGTGACACTTTGCTTTTCACTCAGAGGCAGATGAAAGATCTACTTGAGCATGCAGACGGAGACAGGACGCCTGGCCCACCCAGCTCAGTAGGATCTGCAGGACGGGCTGGCTTTGTGGCCAAGGGCAGCCTGTTTGCAGAAGGGAGCAATGCTGGCATCTTCTTCAAACGGATTCCACTCACTCCAGCCTTTTCTTAATACCAGCTTTGAGCTCTAAAGAAGTTAAGAATCTCTGGACACT
>NW_010407634.1:0-5561 GCF_000710305.1 Buceros rhinoceros silvestris | reverse complement strand
CACTCTTTCTGAAATGACACACAGAGTGGAGCAGAATTCCAGCTCCCAAGAGCAAAGGGATGCTCAGACAGTGTGGGTTTGTTTCGTTACCAGGATGTGTGCCTGGATCACACCCAAGCGCGACAAAATCAAATATGTAAAGTGCATCAGGTCAGAAATGAAAGCAGCGGTGGGTCACAGCTTTCCTCGCGCTCCATGGTCGGAAGATCTAAGGCATCCCTCAGATTAGCTTGCAAGGAGCACCACAGTCTATGAAGCGCCCCCAGCCCAAATATTTGATGAATCCATCTCTCCCAAGCTATCCCATTCACCCATTGCCAGCTAATTTGGACAAAAGGCTCTGTGAAGTTTTAACAGAAAAAAATATATCTGCAGTTCTTGAGCTTTCTGCTGAGAGTTTGAGCTGAAAATTTGCTGCGACTGAAAGGGAGAAGACTTGGAGAAATGCATGTTCTCATCCTCAACATGAATTATGAAGGGCTAACTAAGACAGACTTTTTAAAGTCACAGGAGGGACACTGAGGGTGGAACACTGAGCAACAAGGAGTAACAGAGCTGAGCAGCTGCGGCTGAGTGTGCCAGCTCAGACACAATGCTCTGTGGGAGACCCATTACACCCTTAGACTCCCCTCCTTTCCCTCTAGAAATGTTGCTGAAGCATTAGGAAGCCACACAACCCAGCCCAACTTGCTCCAGCCACCCCATGCAGCAGAAATACGGCTCACAGGCTCATAGCGAACTGCTGTACCTGCTGGTCTGTGGTGCATACCCTTGCCAAGGCCAGTAGCACTGTGAGCATCAATAGGGCCACTGATGGAAAGGGCACCAGTGGGAGGAAGAAGTGGCCCTACAGACATGGCTAGGCTCATCTGCAGTCACTGCAGATGCCCCTGGGCAGGTGTAAGACATGCAGTCCACAGCACAGCTGAGCCTCCACCATGTTGTCATCACCTTTGACATGGTCAAAACTTTCTTCAGTTGTATTTCTCTTATCTCTTACTCCACAACCCTCTTGGGCCAAGTCATACCCCAAGCTATTTGCAGGTTGAGGGACAGCTGAGGCACACAGCTCTGCTCTTTAACCTCTGTGGTGAGAAGTTGTGTAAAACCAGGACCTGAGATGGGCTGGACTTTGTGCTCTGCTCTCAATATCTCATTAGCTGTTCAGCTGCGAGGGTGTGTGAAAGGCATTGCATAAATCAGGAATCCTCCTAATACCACCAAGTCAAGCTCCTCTTCCCTCTCCACCGAGAGGAACAACCGCAAGTGATGCAGATGAAACCTTTAAGTAAAGGTCATGCTGATGGCTTTGTTGTGTCCTACAGAAGTTCTGAAGCAGCAGATTTCATAAATGGAAATCAGTGGGGGCTGTCGATGGAAATTTTCTGAAGATGTGAGCCAGAGGGGAAAGGCTGCCTGCACAGCCAATAAATATCCCATCTGTAAGGGTGTAAATTGTTGCTCCAAGGCATGACTCGGTAGAAAGCTCATAACACTTTTAAATGCATGTACCAGTTGTCCTTTCCAAAGGGCAAATCGGTTAATGGTTATGGGGAGCTGTTTGCACAGCTGTGGCTGTGCTTCCTGGCTCTTCTTTGCCTGTTGTTCTTGGGGTGGAGAATAAACTTACTTTCTGGTGAGGCTTCCCTAGGTTATATTCCACTTCTTATGTTTCAGATACTATCTTCAGTGTGCGACTGGTGTGTGAGGAGAGCAGGAGGATAAGGGTTTCCATGAACTGCAGGAAGATTAATTGGTTTTCCGTGTCACAGGTCTTGGGTATTGGACCTGGGCATCTAAATTTGCAGGTTGGAGATTCACCGGGACCTTCCACTTCCAGAGGCTGTGTCTGTGCTACAACCTTTAGTCAAAGCTATGGTTTTTGGAGACATAGAGAGATGCAGCCATTGAGTAGGAAAACAGTTGGTGATCACCCAGATAAACTGCTCTACTGGCAGACCTGGATGGCTGGAGGGACACCTGGAGGGAGACTAGCTGTGGGTGATCTGGAAGAACAGCTTCTCCCACCAGCATAGCAACTGGAAGAGGCTGTCCCATGGTTAGGATCACCTGGTATAATGAACACAGTGATGGGATGTTTCTAGGGTAGAAAAATGGCAACTTGCCCAAGTGGAAGCGCATCCACACTGAGAGTGGCTACTGCTATCAAAGACAACACTTGGCTCACTTCACCTGCAGGTGATGGAAGGGGAATCTTAAACTGCAGGCTGCATCAGTGTTCCCTCACCTTTCTTGCACTAAAGTCCCATGTCCCATGCCTGCAAGGCATGCAGGTTAGGTTTTCTGCTCTTTGCTGATGTCTTTGTCCCATCTGCAGCCTCTTCTGCTGTTTCCCTGCTTGTTTTACTAACGTCTATGATAACACCCTGCTTTTCCCCTGGATTTGCAACACCTCTGAGTTTAGCAAGACCTGGAAGGCAATTAAAGGCCTGTTCTGCCCATCTTCACCTTCCCAGGTCAGAAATGAGCAGGTTGTATAAGCCCCAGGTTCATCCTCCAGGTTCTCCCAGCCCTGAGGAATGAGAGCACGAGGGGACAGCATCACAAGGGGTGAAAAGCCGATCTCTTCAATGGAAAGACAAGATGTGCCCCTCTCTTGTATCTCCCGATCAGGGGAATAAACAGGAGTGGAATGCTATCAGCGCTGTCCAGGGAGGACCTTCTGCTCTGCCAAGCCTGGTAAGCAGTGACATCATTTCCATTACCGTCAGCTCTCTGGAGGCACCTCGCTGGGAAAGTGGTGGGTTCCTGTGCGAGAAGAAGCTGAAGGGACTGCCTGAGCTGTAATTCTAGACAGTATGAATGACTGTGCATTTATCTTTATGATCTATATCTAATGCAAATGCTGACTGTCTCCAAGGTAGTAAAACATCACCCCCAGAGGAATTAGTAACAATTATCTTACATTACCTGCAGCCAATGTTTCTGTTAAAGCTTAATATTTAAGGAACTATATAAAGCACGTGTGCATTTATAAACAAAAGAATTTTAACACTTATATAAGACTCTTCCAAATGTTAATCAATCCTTAGCACTTCAAAAAGGCTCAAATGAGTGGTAAATAAGGAGAATTATCTTTATTATTCTGAGGATGGCAACAGAGGTTGTCACTGTTTTAAGCAAAGGGGCTGGAATTCAGGTGCTCGATGCTTGTACCGTGAGATACCATCACAGTCATGGGCTCAGTTTTTGTAAGCGGACACTTATGCACCAATATTTAATGTAAGCAAGATGCTCATGGGGTGAGTGCACCATGACGTGCAGATGTGGGTCTGACATAAAGAAGTAGCAGAAGTTTTAGCAAATGGATAATCTCCAAACATGTGTATGTGTTCATACATACATACTGTTGGGAGGGGTGGACTAGATGACCTCTGAAGGTCCCTTCCAACCCAAAGCATTCTATGATTCTATAAACCTTGTCATTTCCCACATCCCACTAAGAATGCCTGAAACTCCCCTTCGTAAGCAGGTCTATAAAGTTCAGGAGAAAATACAGACTTTCCCTTGTGTCAGAAGCTTGGATGCAATGTCAGAGCCACAACGGCAGTGGAAACAGAAGCACATACGACTTCAGAAAATGAATAAGTGCAACTGATTTGAAGTCCTTGAGTCAAATTAATTTCACATGCATTTCACATTGAAAACAACCACTAAGGGCTTAGAGCCATTCTGTTTGTTACAGATGTTGGCATCTCTTTACCAGTAGTCAAATCTCTTTGCTGTTTGAGTGGTGTTAACCCATTGCTAGTGGGTCAGATGCTGCTGAAGGTCTTCTCCTGTCACTTGTGGCTGGGGGAGAAGGAAAAAGCAGTGGAGATCATGGGTGCTTGGAAGACACAGCCGAACAGTTCCTGACCACTATCACTTGCCCTGGATCGCTTGTTTATAGATCAACAGGGCAGTGCTGGGAAAGGGCAGGAAACATGTAACCAGTCAACATGACATTGTCCAAGCTGGTTGAAAGCTAGATATAAACAACTCTCATGGCTCTACATCTTGCTTTTCAGAGCAGGTCTTGAAGGCATGACTTGGAAGAGCAAGTTTTACTCTTATAGGTAAAGGGTTAAAACAAAACCAAAAACAAACAAAAAAACCCCACCTCTAAGAGACAAAAACTTTCCTAATTAAGGCCCAGTTGGAAATGACTGCTTTGCACTGGCAGCTGCTACTCCCAGAAAGAGCTGGACTGACTTCTCTACAATCACTCACATGAGTAAGCGCTGTGAAAACAGAGTTTGGCCTGGAAGGAGCTAATAAGCACACAGATAAAATCTTATTTTGAAAGCAGCAACAAAGGACACATGATTTATATCTGAGTTGGTGACTGCATATGTTTTGCAGAGTTTCTCCAAAATGTATCGGAATTCATAATTCATTTTTACAATGCATTAAATTAAAATAATACACGTCAGGAAGACTTTGGAGAGAACAAGACCTGTGTAAGTGATGCTGAGGGATCAAAGGAGACTTTGACTCCTGTTGGCTTGAGGGGTTTGGATCAGGCTGGAGATTGGCAACAAAATGGACAACAGTTAATAATAATGTGTCTGTTCAACATGCTGGAGCATGAGTAAGCCAGAGCAGATTGGGAGCTGACTGCGGTGTTGTGGCATGCGTCTCAGGCTGCTGCGTGCTGCCCGGAGCCTTGCTGCCACGTGTGGTGGGATCCCATTCCTCATCTAAATGGCAGCAGCCATGGATGAGTCAAGACAAGGAAAGTGAGAGTAGAGGCAGAGGAGACAGCAAGGATTAGGGGATTGGAGAAAAAACAATGTTCAAGGGGATAAACCATTCCAAAACACACATTTATTCAAGGAAAAGGACTGTTGTGTTAGAAGGCTGTATATAATCTTTAGAGTTACTCCTTTCCCTCATGTTGAAGAGTTATTATCGCCATGTGTTCCCATACTTTTCCCTAATGCAGGAACTCATCGCGTACTTCTCAGCAGAATAGCGTGTCATTTTTTCATGCTCATTAAGAAAAGCACAGGACAAAACCAACACGTAACTCTGTTCACCTCATCCATGGCACAATAGCTTCAGACGATTACAGGACTTGTGAGCCATCATTTGAGCTAGGCCGTGTTGTCCTTGTCTGTATCTATAAGAGATGCGTTTTGCTGCAAAGTGCCAGTCATGGTTGGTGGGCAAACAGTGCTTCTGTTGGACTAGTGCTGATGGGCACTTGCACTATCAAGCATAGGACGAACTTAACCCCTCCATGATATAACCCACTCGAGTTGCTGCCTGTCCTACAGTATTCACTACCGAAAGGCTTTAAAACCAAGAAAAACCAGCACATATCTGTTTTAGACTGGACATTAGGAAAAACTTCTTCCCCACTGGGATTGTCCAGGCCTGTCCCAGGCTGCCCAGGGCAGTGGTGGAGACCTCATCCCTTGAGGGGTTGTCGCGGTTTGAAAGGGGGGGCTGTTCCCCGCACCGAAAGGATGCGATGGACTGGTGTGTTTTAGCTGCGAATCCTGCCAAAACACACACATGAAATTTTTGATGCTCATTAAAGGTGCTGATAAGAG
>NW_010407633.1:80904-85727 GCF_000710305.1 Buceros rhinoceros silvestris | reverse complement strand
CAGTTCACCTTGTTCCCAACAGCGCACAGCTAACTCTATCGGCAACTCCTGTATCAGTCAAGTCTTTGTGTGAACTGAACCGTCTGGCTACCCAGACACCACTAAGATTCTTTACATGCTCTGATTTTGTAATGTAAATTTGTGTGCACAATTGAGCTAAAGGAACCTCATACTCATGTAATGAAAGATTACTGTCAAGAGGTTGCACTGGTGTTTCTTTGTGTTCCTGCTCTTCTCCTGCTAGGTGTGGCAGCAGAGATGTGCTGTTTCTGAAGACGCTGGGTGGAAGCACAGCAAGTTGAGACAACAGCAGTTTAACTCCCCTTAGGAGAAGCCTTTTAAACTCTAACCAATGATTTTGAGAGGCTACACTTTCACCTCAGCTTTTTGTATTTCCCACACTCAAAAAAAGTTTTGTGTAAGGAGTGAGCCCTCGGCAAGCTGAGTAGCTCATCAGTATGCAAGACAAACATCAGTATAATTACGGAACAATGAAAGTACACCCTATTTTGACTAAAAAAGCAGAATCATGGAAACTTCCATTTATCCCATCTCACTGTCTTACACAGAAGAGTGTGATAACGTGGTTGGAATTAGATGTTTGTACTTACATACAGTTTCTTGCTGCCAAGTCTCTATGGACAAACTTTTTGCTTGCAAGATATTTCATCCCTTTTGCGACCTGAAGGCCAAATCCAATTAAATCTTTTACTGTTGGGTTCTGTAAAATACAAACATTTGTGATACAATGAATGCAGAAGCCCAAAGAGCAGACTGGCTTTTTGCTGTGACTCAGTTTTTGACGCACCTATCTTGCCACCAGAATGATTAACACAGGTTGGTGCTTGTAGTAAAACTGGCATAAGTTTGGTGGAGTTCTTACCTCCAGTGAGGTAATCATAAAAGCTGACAGACTGCAGAAGAGTGGAGGTTGCAGCATAAGCCACATGACCTGAGCTGGGAAATAGAACAGTGTGCTGAAACCTCAGCATCACAGCTGATAGACAAAGTTCATGTTTGTGAACTTAAAAAGTAATAGCATGCAACTCAGCAGAAGTTGCAGACTATGAACTTGGAGCTCATCAGGAAATGACCAAGGAAGGAAAGAGTCCTTTTTGGGGCAAAATAAGTGCAAGCTATCATCAGTATGATGCCATGGGAAAGGCAAGTAAGACCTCAGTGGTTACCAAAGGAAACTTTTCTGCAAAGATTGGTAACTCCTTCTGCTAGTCTACAAGGTGAGACCTTACTGAAAATGTCATAAATCAAAAAAACATAAACCTGTAATTCTTTTATCCAACAGCATGAATTGTTAGGTAGTAGTAAGGTCCCACAGATTTTTATGTTGTTGACATTGCTCTATATAATTTTCTTCTGTGGAACAATCTTGTTCAACTGTGGTCATTATTCTATTTATTTCAGGAAGTACCATGGTGCTATTCCCAGACAAGGGCCCTGGTGCCTGTAGAATGAAGGAGGCTTAAAAGGGAAGAGGTACCTACCTCAGAAAGCTTAACTCCTCCAACAATTTGTCAAGATGCGTTTTTTTTTAAAATTGTACTGGCTCTTGTTGATTGCCATAGAGGAGGGAACAAAATCCTATTGGCTCAGAAGTTGCTCTACATTGTCCTAACACTGTGAAATGGGTGAAATACTACAGTATAAAGTGGGCTTACACTACCTGAGGCAAGACCTGTGGTCTCATACTTGAGAGAAAGCAGTGAGGCACACTGGAGAAATCAAGTCTTTCAATGTAAATGGGGAAAACCTCTGACAGTAGAGTACTCATAGTTTGTATTACAATTGCTGGTCTTCTTTCTTAAGATAAGAAGAAAAAATATTGCTAATAATGGGACTGTCACACTAGCTGGACATGAAGATCCCTTACCTAGGAGCTGGAAAAGCAGATGGCGATGACTGTCACAGCTGTGCTGAACTCAGCCGAGATATGCCAGTTTAAACCAGCAGATGGTTTGGCCCCTTGACTTAGAACTCATAAACACACTTGTTTATAAAGAGGCTTATGGATGGGAAATGAGAAATACTTATTGCTGATAATTTCTGGGAAACATTCTAGAGAGGAATTTGAGGGGGAAGGGAAGGAGTGGCAGCACTGTGGTTTGGCTCGGTGCCATGCTAAGCAAGTGCTAAAGGTTAAGGTGTAGTAAAAGCAGCAAGTTACAGATGTAATTTAATTATCAGAAATTATAACCTGTGGTGTTGAAGCAGGGTGTAGCTAGATTTGCATTACTGTTTGGTAGACCTCACCATGTACTTACATGAGTTTCATTCCTAATGAAGTTTCGAAGATCTCCGTGTTTCATGTATGGAAGAACGACTAAGGGGGATCCTTCACTGGGCAAACAGATTCCCAGGAGTGACAGAACGTTGGGATGAGTGAAATCTTTCATGATTATTCCTTCTTTGAGAAACTGAGCTACTTCTTCCAGGTCTGTGATCCCTGAGAAACCCAGTAATAAGATAAGTTAATTAAAAGAAACCCATACAAACTACAGTTCATTTCTGCACTGCATGTCATTGCAGAACAAATAATGAGAAGCTACAAACATGCTCCCTCCTCCCGCACTGCAACTAGGTTATATGCACTGGTTGTCTTACAATGACCAAATACAGTTTGTTGATGATTTTAATTACATTTCTCCTTTTCTTATTACAAATTATTTAGAACTGAATAACAACACTTGAGTAAATGTTGTTATAATCTCTTCCTGTTTTTCCAGTAGCTTTACCAACTCTTTAGCAATATAACTTCCAAAACCAAATCTTCAGTAGTCAGTAGAATAAAAAAACGACACTGCCTTTTCCTCATTTTCCAGTGTTCTTTTCATTGTAGAGGAAATAGATGAGCATTTCATTAGATGTACAAATGTATACCAAAGCCTCATGGTAATCTGAAGTCATTGGAATTGCTCCAGAGATAAATCTGATCCAGCTGCATCTAAGAATCTTTATTTGGAAAAGGACACTTCACTGTAATTAATTACTTCACGCTGGTTATCTCTGGAATTATGGTAATATCTCACTATTAAACATGTAACTCACTATTCAGCGACTTCACAGCACAATGAATTTTCCTGCCATCGTTATCCAGCAATGTCCCATGGTACACACACCCAAAATGTCCTGTGTAAAAAAAAAGAGCAAGATTAGCTTTAAGAAGTAAAATTAGCTTTCTGGTATTTTCCACTGGGTGGCAATTATGCTTTAAGAAAGCAATGACACTCCATTTCTGTCCAATTCCCAACACGTGTAATGTACACTTCATAACTGAGACATAGAATTACCATTACATAAAATCATCATTACATAAAATGAAAACTCCCTTTGCAGCTAACTGATATTTCTTGACATAGATGGAGAGTATAAATAACGACAAGGCTGGTGTCACAACTGCTTCATATTTTTGTAGTGACCATGCACACAAAAACCACATCAGCCCATTCCCACCATACTCTCCTGTGAGATACATGTCAAGGGAAGGCACTGGAAGGCACAAGTGCGCAGTTAGGAGCTGGCATGACCACTTGATCAGTGGTTCCCAGTGGTCTGCAAGCCCTTGCTCAGTGGTCCACTGGATTGTACAGCCTTGATGCATCTTCAAGTGGAAAGGTGCATCAGGAAGGTCACTGTGGGCTTACAGCCTCTCAGATCTTGCTATTCCACGGAAAATGTTGAGTGTTAAATGTGGGGTGTTGGCCATGAATGGTTTGGGAGTTGCTCTACTGATCAGAGTCTGACCACATCACTAGGCAGCAGTCTGTGGTTTCTGCTACAGCCTAGTTTTGAGTGTAAAATGTCACTAAAAGATGATGAGCAAGATTTGCCTTATTTCTCGTGGTGTAAGCAGTGAAATAAACTGCCAGGGACTCAGAAATCCTTCCTGATCCTGTGCCTTCCTGCCAAGCAAATGCGGTAGTCTACAGAAACCTACTGTGAGGAAATGTACTATCAGAGCTCCAGGCACATGCATTAATTAATCCAAATGAATTGATGTACATGTAATGGTAGTTTTCCTTCACAACGTACTATTTACTAGACACTTTAAAAATATTAATATTTGTGGTTAGAAAGCAAATTTTTTTTTGGTGAAGTGTGAGTTCTGCAGAGAACAAGACTATCTGACTAATTCTACTAGGTTGCAGTCATAAGTGCTGGACAGAGCCCAGTTGGCTTTGCTTTTGGCTTGGAGTAAAATTAATACAAAGTTTGTTTTATAAAAGCAACTAAAATCCCATCAGACTACAGGTTGTTTGGAGCCTGGGCACAAATCCTAAAGCTTGGATTGGGTGTGTCTAAAATATTTCTGGGTTTGGCCCATTTCTAGTAATGGAGGAGAAAATAAAAAATGGTTAATTATATCAGTGTCATTCCTGGTATTTTTCAACAGTTAAAAAATGGGAAATTACTTGGACATTTCTGAAACAAGAGAGAAAACAAAAAGGCCCACCCTTGCTTTGGGGATAGGTGTAGGACACAGAAGGGAAGCATGCTGACTGTTTGATTTGTGGTGATTTTCCTGCAGAAGAGGCATTAGGAATATAATTTATAGCCAAATTTTTATCAGTATGCTGATACTCAACAAGAGACTTCTCATACATAATCTGCATAAATACTGAAAATACAGTTTCTGCCTGGCTTACTATTATGTACTCAATAGTACAGAGTTTAATAAATGCCCCAACATGAAAAAAGGAGGGAGCCTGCTTAGGGAGATGAAAAAGAATAGGAGTGATGGGAGAAATCCAGGGGACTTGCTATATCAGGGACAAAACCAAGGAGAAGTGAATTAGGAGCTATGCATT
>NW_010407633.1:49732-80799 GCF_000710305.1 Buceros rhinoceros silvestris | reverse complement strand
CTGCAGTTGGGATCACAGAGGAATGAGGGGGAATGGAAAGCCTCTGGCAGAAGGAAACAGAGCTGGGGAAAACCTGGGGAGGGAAAAGAGTGTGTGCACTTCCCCTGGCCCATGGGGCCTTTTACTGAATGCACTAGTCACTGCAGGAGTTTTCTGTGTCATGTAGCCATTCACTAGAATTTAGGCTCTGAGATTAAGGTTGCTGGTGCCCTTGCCTCAGCATCCCCTGCTGTTCAGGCATGTGCCTTAGGCTCGAGCAATATTCTGCAGCAGCCTCACTTCTGCACTGCAGCCTCATGGATCTGAGCTTTCCTGTAGCCTGGAAAAGGGTGAGAGTGAGGCAGCTCTGAGGGGTAACCCTGAGGGGTAACCAGCAAGTTTCTGAGTTCAAAGGAGCCCCATTAATTGGCAGACTCCTTCTTCCCTCCGGTGTCTTCTCCAACTGATCAAATCCGCAACCCTTCATCTGACTTCAGAGAAGAGGCCCTTAGTCTCCCCCTTCATTTGGTGCATGGGATGCAGTGCTGTAAGAGGGAAAAAGCTTGAAAAACCTCTGTGTAGACACCAAATGCTTTATAAAGAACAGCTGTGCAAAAAGAATAGCAGTTTGAAGATAAAAGTTGCAGTACCCACCTCTTCCTATTACTTCAGTGAAGTGCACAATCAGGCTGTCAGCACCAATAACCACATGCTGCACTTCTTTGACCAGGTCAGGATTTAAGGCACTGATGTCAATGTGGACATTAGTTTGGAGAAGGGGACTGGCTAAATCTGAGTCTCCACTAGACAGAATTGGGGAGAGGTCAGAGTGAGGATACTGGGCAGGTCTGCACGATCCATTCTGAGACATGCTTGGAAACTGATCTGCAAGATGAACAGAAACTGTTATAATTCTTCTAGGCTTCTCTTTGGAAAATGAAGAGGTTTATTTCACTGGTAAACGAGGTTTGAATTTATCAGTTTGGAAGTGGCTTGGCTTTGCACAAGTTTTGGTCACAAAGGGGAAATGAAAATATGCATTGCTCATCTGCCAAACTCCAGGAAAACCGTGTTACTACAAACTTATGCTTGTCTCAGCTCTACTTTTCTGAAAGTAAATGGCAAAACTTCCACTTTTCTGAGGGGATGGAATGAAGCCCTGTCACTTCTTGCCAAGTGTAGGTTATAGCATTTCTAGTAACTGGGAGTAACAAGAGTAAAATGGAAAAATGACAGCAATATGGGAGGAGGAAGTAGTGAACAATTAAAAACATGAAACCTTTTATTAGTGTCATGTTCTAATTTGGTAGGGAACTCTACATTTCATGAAGGTTTCCAAACTGCTGGTGACTAACTGTATTTATGCAATGGTAAATATTCAACCAGGGAAATGCCCAGAGGTGATTCATATCCTGCAACTGCTGAAGATAATACAGTTGGTGCTACTCATGAAAATAACATGAGCCAGCTGATTTAAAACAGCAGAAATTAAAATGCTGCAGTCAGGCAAGGACTCTGTTTGAGAAAGTCATTTTTGTCAACAGCATGTTGTTCAGGTATTTTAAATTGCTTTTCATTAAAGGATTTTGTTTCCTGTATTTTTGTAACAGAATCAAAGAATTAAGCTTAATTTACACAAATTTAAGTCTGGAATGATTCCAGTGGAGTCAATAAGCAGAATTTAGCCCAGGGCCAAAAAGAAAAAAGGGAATAGATTTAACAACAGAAATTATCAGGTATTTTATCATAAAGAGTAAAAGATGTTGTACAGACATGCTTTATATATTTATGTATAAAACTTGGGAAATTTTCATATAGTGCTGTTATTGCTCTCGGTGCTGAGAAAAAACCCAGTGCTGCTCTACCCAGAAGCAAAAACCCAAACTCTTTACATTTATAAAGCCATGTTTATGTCACCAAGGGCAAATACCTGTTTAATAATCATGGTAAAATGCTCCAGCCATGGCTGCACAATAATTTTTACAGCTGCTACACGTAAATCTGCATGTTTTCAGATTTTCCTGTAATTTTATTCTTTGACAGTAATTGATGTAAACTTTCCTACAGGAACATTAAGTGAATGCACCTCCTTTTTGGGTGCGCTCTCCGCTGTGTTTTCCCAGTGCGCAGTCCCAGGACCACTGCGTATTTACCTGCCACCAAGGATCTTTGCAGAGTTTTGTCTCGTGTACCACCTTCCCTTCTAACCTGTGGCACAGGCTTTCCTTTTCCTTTGGGAATCTTTCAATCAATAAATTTCCTGTGCAAGCTGGTGGCAGCAATTAAAGAATCATAAAGAAAGCTGGGAATGGGCCTGTCTCTCACACAGCTCCAATGATTAGGGATTACAAAGGTGAAATAAGGATTTGGAGTGATTTATATTGAGTTGTACATGGCAGCGCCTGAAATAGTACAACACTATGGCTATACCGAGACTAACAAGTATCTATGCTATCTCAAATATCATTGGTAACTACCAACAGTTAAAGGCTCTTTAATCACAGAACACTGTCTCCACACCTCTTAAAGGACATGTTCAGCTTAGAGTGGTATGATAAATGCAGCAGAGTGCTCTTCTGGAGAATACCCACTCTAAAATAGTGTTGTAAGACACAAGAATGTATTCAGCATAGGGTTATTCTTCCCTCGTGCCCACAGGCCTGAACATGGACAGTGTGTTCTCTGAGACTAGCATCTCAGGATACATTGACCTCCACTCAGGTTGTCACAGTTTTCATATTTCTTCAGCTTAATTTTTAAAATCAACATTTCTGCATCATACGAAGTGCCATTGTATAGGAGGGGCATGAACAGACAAAAGAATATCAGTTTACAAAACGCCATGTCCATGTTAGGTTGACAGAACTGCTTTATAATGACTGTTTGAAGTCACGAAGACACACTACACGTACAGCCACTTGACACTATCCTTAAAAGCAGTTTTTTCAGAGTGGATTTGTGCATGGTGCGAAGGACCTCACAATAACACAAAATCGTTACATCCACTAGCTCCTAATAAATTGTGGAGCATACTTACAGAGAGTTTTTACTTATAGTATTTTATATATCCCTCCAACCCGAGTAAAAGTAAAAATCCTTTGCACCTTAATCTTGGGAAGCACCTGAGAAGCTCAGTTCAAATAGCAAGCCTGTGAACACATGAAAGTCCCAAACAATGCAGTCACAGAGAAATCAGGTGAGAAATTGAAATTAAGATATTGATGAAAATAGCTATAATCTGAAGACGTAAGAAAAGCAAGATATATAAAATATCATCCGTACAGATTCATAATAGAGGTATACCTTCTAGAAAAGTTGATCTGTAGTCTACAGATTCGCTTGAAACCATTTCTGTCGTCGGACTTACACTCCTCGCGCTCACCAGCCTGTCTAGGTGAGGCGTGTGCACTCTGCCATCATAGCGCACTAGGTCGCTTCCCAGATCTGAAGCAGGAGGAGAAAGAAACATTAGGAAACCCTCATGTTTACTGTGTGCTAACATTCATTTAGGTATTCATTCAAGTTTAGATGTTCTGCTGTGCTAGAACGAGGGTTGGGTTGTTGCTAAGGCAGACATGTGAAGGACCTGGACTTGAGCTATTTGTACAGCACAGGATTTGCTGTAACCTCTGCTAAAGCCCCACTCTTGGCCACACTGGGAGATCCAAAAGAGTTTCGAAGCCTCTGAGGCCAGCTTCGTGATTTGACTGTGATACTGCATCAGAATAAGATCTGGTTACATACTTGTTCCCTGCCTCCTCCCACCTTGCGTGGTGTGGCAGTTCCCACTGGAAGAAACCCCAGACATGAGGGCCAGAGAGGAGGCACACTCTGACTAAGTTCCTGATTTGGGCGAACAGAAGACCAAGACACTGCAGCACTCTGTGTCTTGCATAATTTAGGCACAGCCTGGAGGACTACAAGGCAACTGGGTGAAGCTGAAGCACTCATGATTCTGCACGTCATTTACTCATCCCGTCTTCCACAGCTGATTGGGGAAGAGAAGTTACTAAATTTTCCTAATAGCTCAGAAATCCTTCTCCTTTAGGCACAGTGTGGCCCTTTACCCAGCTCAGGCAAGAGCCAAGGGCTGTAATGCAACTAAACATTGGACTTGATTGTGAAACCTTTACTGACAGGTTACAACAGGGCATTGCGTGGCAGTTAAGCAAAGCATAAACTGATGTAGTTTTTTTAAAATCTAAGATACAATAATGGAATTATTTGATGGAATTGACTGTGATGGACCTTTAATTTGTTTCTTCTTCCTTCTCCAGAGGAAAAACACCAAAAAGATAAAAATTAGAACTGATGTTGAAACGACTCCAGCAATTAGTCCTGTGAAATTCTGATCTTGTTGGATCAGCACTTTTCCAATAACTGTTGACAAAACTTCTTGCTTCCACTATAAAAAAAACCAAAGAAAAACAGTAGCGTGATGATTTCAAAAGACAAGTAAGACATAGCTTATTAGTACTGAAGTATGAGCATATGTATTAAATCTTAATTTTGTGATGCTGTACTGCGATAAGACACTGGGAGTGGAGAAATTGTAGTATTAGCATACGTGAAAGCAGATGTACATTTTTATGATTCGTTACATGCCTTCAGGAGCTCTGGTATGACACAGCTATCTATGAGCCACACCACACACACGGCACGCACTCACACATGCACTCCGGATAACAAGGTCCCACTGCTACTTAAAAATGCTAAATTCATACTTTTACTCAAATGGTGCACAGAAATGTACGGGCCTATGGATGTATGGGCTGAGATGTACATTAAAAAAAATTAGCCCACATGTCTTTAATATGTGTCCTTCTGGCATAAACGTGCCGTAACATCAAGCTCTCTCTGTTGACAGCGTGCCTGCATTCTCGTTCCCAAGGTCACGTGAGCCTGTGCCTTGCCAGCTTCTAGCTTGTTGACAATTTAAAGAAACAAAACAAAACAAAAAAACAACTCCCAAAATCAACAACCAACCAAACACCAAGCAGCTAGCAGGGAAGAACTGTTTTAGGTCACACAGCACTAGCTCAGTCAGTTGGAACGCATTTGGCTATCTTTTCTCTTCTTCCTGTGGAATTCATTCCTCTGGGTACTGCAATGATGGATTTGCCCGTCAAAAGAGCAAATTTTCTTCTTCGCTGGGCAGACTGCTATTTCTGAGGCTCCTTGCCAGTAAACAAGCAGAAACCTTATTTAACCCCTTGATGTTTTGTTCTTTCCTACGTATGAAATACATGTCACGCATACCTGTTTCTTAGAGTTTAAGGAAGTATCACTCAGTAGAACTGACTGAATGTAGTGCCAGCCCCAGCTGCACATGTAAAAATAAGAACAGGTACTGAATGCAGCATGTGCACAAGTATTACACGAAACGAGGCATTTATGGGCCCGGGGAACACCGGATACACCAAAAGGAGAGCTGCATCTTATTTTATAGTTTGCCTGATACATCCAAGAAATTGAATGTGTACATTTAAAAACAGATTGATATTAAAATAAATTAAAATGTACTGTATTAATAAAGTAAATTAGTTACTACTATTTACTTAAATTGCAGTAGCACATAGGAATACCATTCATGGCCCAGGATTCTATTGAGATGAATGCCATAAAGACATATAAAAAACAGATCATCCCTGCTTCAAAGAGCTTACATAGACTTTGATCCTAATCATACTTACACAACTGGCAAAGTTTCTGCTGTTTTCAGTGAATCAGAGTCCATGATCAGCCAATAAGGTAATCCCATTCCACTGTGATTTTCCTTTTTTTACATTTAAAAAAAATACAGATACTAGAAAATTTGTGTCTTATTCTATGAATCACTAGGTCAAAACTGTCTGCAGTCTGTATTTGCAGTAGCACTCCGAATGACTTTAGTGAGACCACCTTTAGAACAATAGTGGAACCCAAACATTTGTCCTAAGTGTCTGCATCTTACAAAAAGAAGTGAAATGAAAGTATAAAAAGCAGACAAAAGAAAAAAATCTTTCAGAAGGGATCTGATTCTCTTGACTGTAGCAGAATTTTTTGCTGCAAAAAGGGCTCATGAGCTCAAAGTAAATCCACTCCATTACAACTTCCTGTTCTTCCCCATATGTTTCCTCTTGCATTTGGATTAATAACTATCATTTTATTTCTGTGCTTCATTTAGGTCCTACTTTGTGCCTAAGGTTCCAGAAAGTCTCTGCACAAACAGGTAATAACAACAATGATGATAATCCTTCTTTTAAAATAGTCGGTATTATTTGACTTTCCATCCAAACAAACAGGGATAGAGCTATCTCTCTAAATATAGGCTTAGGCTTAAATTTGAAGTTTATAGGTTCAACAGTGGCATTGGGAATGATAATAAAAGTGGCATTAATATCTCATGTGTGGTTTAACTGCCTCACCTCTATATTTAGCTCACTGTTGGATTTCAGGAGATCGCTGGGAACCGTACACAGAATTGATTCCGACTGCAGGAGGAGATTTTCGCAGCTTTTATTTCCAACTTTTAGCACCTCTCCTTTAACAGCTTCTGAATCAATGTAATTTCCCTTGGAAAAAAAATCAATTTCATATTACATAACCACCTCATAAAAGTTAAGTCCTTTTATTACCTTGGAAAATGTTTTTAATGGAAAAACAATTATGAAATAAAAGACTAATGCAAATCTACATTGCCATGTCAATATGCATGTATCAGGTTTTTTTCATGTAAATGGGAGTTTGACAGACAGACCAGAGGGGGATGATAAAAGTTTTCGGGTAAAATCTGCTGTCACTAATAGTCATACAGCCCACACAGACTTCTAAAAATGTAGATGTCCAAGGGATAAATCCTGTTGGTCCTGTTTAGATTTTTGCATAATCTGCACAAGAAAGGACGCATTATGTGACCCTGTTGTTTATACAAAACTGGCATTATATTATCCACAAACTAAAGGCATCTCAAACATTTTGTTTTGCAAGTGGTTATGGTAGCAGGAGTGAAGGTTTTCAAAAGAACTAATTAATTATATTCATAAAAATGCACAAATCTGTTAAAATCACGTTCCACAGACCAAAATGGAACAAATCCTGGTGAAGATGACAGTGATAAACGTGCACTCCCTCCTCAGAAAACCTGCTTTCACATCCCAGACTTGGTTGAAATATTATTCCTTCTGGTATTGTGATAGTGGTGTCCACAGGACAAGTTCAGGACCTTCTGTGCTCAGGAGTGCATCAGTATTTAAGCAGCTGCTCTATCCTGTGTACAGCCCAGTTTAAGATGAAAGAGGCGACATATTAAGGGGGATTAAAAGGGGAGAAGGGAGTGTGGGGAACAACACTAATGCAGGCTGTTTATGTGGGCTGGATCTGGGAGTTTTTCACAAGAAGGGAGGAAGACGTAATGGCTGACACTGCTATGTGGCCCTGTACATTGGGAAGACAATAAGATCCTATTCTGAGCGGCACTATCTTCTGTCTGCTTGGAGCCATTCTGTTTGGTGTGAATTAAGTTAATATTCAGTGGGGCAGGGAGCATGTGATTGACTGCTTATTGCTTATTAGTATGGAGGCTTGCTGCAGATTATTAGCCATACATGTTCAAATCTTTCCTTTGAATGATGCACCTGAATGAACTCGAATTTGAGTTTTCCATCTTCAGGATAAATATATTATTCTGGAGAGTGCAGGTGAGTGGCTTCCTTTTCTTCTACACTGAATCTAAGATTTTTTTACTCTACCAAAACTGGTACTTACTGAAAGGGGAAAAAAAAAATCAGTGATGTCTCCTAAGGTGGTCCTTAGCTGGTTTTTATAATTGCTCTTCTCAGGGCCCCAGAATTTGCCTAAAATTTTAAGAAAAGGAGGAAACTGGCTCCTGTGAGCCTGTTTTAAAATATGTATTACTCCCTCTTGCTGAACAATGTCCTTGCATGCAGGCTGGAGAAGCTCATTACCAGACTGAGTAGCTATTGCAAACCAGCCTGATAGATCAACTACTTCACAAATTTAGGGAGATGAGACGAATTTGGGTGAAAGTCTGGAAGCAGTAGAAGGACCACAAACCAGGCTGTGAAAATTTTGAGATTGGTGTCAGAAGAATTTTTGAGGTTCCTAAGTGGAGTGGGTTGCCTTGGGAAGTATGAGGAGTTACTGCAGCTGCAGAGCTTCTGCTTCAGCTTGCTCAGAAATACTAGGATGTCCATATTGTGCTCTCTTGGACCAGACACTGAGACACATTTTCTATACAATGTGGAAGAAGACTGAAAACAGAGTGACCTATAAATAGACAAGAAGAGGTCCTTAAGATTATCTCATAAAGAGTGTATGGTACTGGCTTTGGAATAGACAGTTTGGTAAGTCTTGTGCTACTCTGAGTTTTAGGACAGATGTGCCAGAGGACAGCTAAGATCTCAGATGTGCTGCGTAACATGAAATGACAATCGTGCTACTTATTTCTCTAGTGGAAGATTTATATTTATAAATACACGTTAGCTCCTTGGTGGTCCATTCCTAGGTCTCCTCTGGAAGTACACTCAGAGTCCTTGCACCAGCTTGGTGCACAAGCACAACCCGACTGGGCCAGGCCTCCGGGCAGACTGAGGTAAGAAGCAGTTTCTTTCCTTATGCATTTATTGGGGTTTTTCCACAGCTAGGATGCAGCAGGCTGTCAGCAGGCCAGCCTGCAGGACTGAGTCAGTTCCTCCTGCAGGAGGCAGCAAGTAGACTATCGTTTTCAGCAGATTCAGATCTTCGGTCATCCCCAATAGCAAAACACCACAATTTCTCTTGCCCTGAGAGCTTCCCGTGCTGGTAGGAAATGGGAGCACTTCTGAAGCGGTGTCTTCACAGTGTCAAAGCAAGAGAAGTGCCTCAGGCCACTCTGCCATGACCCCTCTGACTGTGGCATGGTGGGCACTGAGAGACTTTAGAGAGCCAAACACTTGGCAGAGGAAAACAGTGATGATGTGGGACCTTGAAAGGCTCGGTAGTGTGGAAGCCAAAGAGCTGGCACTGAAGACAAGAAGGACTGGCATTCATGGCACACAGTGGCCTGACTGTGTTTTAGGTAGAAGACTTAATGTTTTCTTGTGTGTAACATTTTCTTACAAAAACGTCTTATGGTCATCAGGGGAAACCAAACAGAACCTTTCAATCGGTACCCACTGTCATTTGATGAAAGCCAAATATGTCACACTAGATTAGTCTGATTGAAAAACTTGTGATAAAAGCTCCCTCCACCCCTCTGAAACTAATTAAGAAAAAGATAAAAGAACTTTGGTTTGGTAGAACAGACTGTTCACTGAAGCAAGCTGCCATTTAATTTCATGCTGAGTTTGCTTAATTACTGCACAAAATATGACCATGAGGCATGTAAACTTGTGTGTGCGTATTTTTGTGTGTGGGTATGGGGCGAGGGAAAAGTGTTGCCAATATAGCTTGTAATGATCTTTTGGCTCCTGACTATAAATTCTGAAAGTCGCCTCACTGTTTTGATAGAAGCATCCCACTATAACTAATTCTATTTAGACGAAGACGTTAAATTGGTGCTTGTTCATGCTTTGTTCTAGGAGACCAGCTTTCACTGATGCTATTCTCCACTTGGTTGCCAGGAAATAATCAGGACATTAGACTTAGGTAGACAGCTGCCTTGGGTGCCATGACTACAGGTGACATCAATACTAGAAAATTGTGACAGCAGTCAGTTGTCAGTGGGACAGTCCTCTGCCAGCTTTCCTCGTCTGAATGGCTTCTTCCCAGCATTAAATAGCAAGCACTAGGGATTTCTCCTTAAGGGAAAATGAAAGGTTCAAAAGTAGAAGAAAGAAGATAGTTAAAAAATACCTAACCTCAGACCCTGGGAAGATTATGGAGCAAGTCCTCATGGAAGCTCTTCTAGGCAGAGGAAGGACAAGAACGCATTTGGGAACAGCCAGCATATGTTCCTAAGGGTGGATTTTGCCTGAGCAACTTGATTGCCTTCTATGAGTTGACTCGTTCTATAGATGAAGGGTAAGCACTGGACAGTATTTACCTTGATTTTAGCAAGGTTTGCAACACAGTGTCTCCTAGCATTGAAAACAAATTGGGATGATATGGACTGGATGGATGGACCCTAAGGAGGGTGAAAGACTGAACGGCCATCAGCTCAAAGATTAGGAGTCTAATAAGTGGCATTCCTCAATGTCTGACACTGGGACCAATACTGCTTAAAATCTTTACCAAAACCTGAAAAAAAGACAAGATGCACTGTCCTTGTGCTTTCAGGTGACATAAAATTTAGGAAAATGACTGAGATACTGGAGGGCAGGACCACTTCTCAGAGGGACTGTGGCAAGCAGGAAGAGCAGGCCAGCAGGAACCTCATAAATTTAACAAAGACAGATACGAAGTCCTGCACCTGAAGTAGAATAACCCCATGCACCAGGACGGGCGGGGGACAGCACAGTAGAAAGACACTCTAGAGAACAGGACTTGCGGTCCTCGTGGACCACGAGGTGAAATGAAGCATCAGTGTGCCATTGTAGTGATGAAGGCTCATCATATACTTTAGCAACAGCAAAGCCAGGAGATTGATGGTGATTGTTTTCCTCTGCTTAGCATTTGTGAGACCACACCTGGAGAATCGTGTCAAATTTTGAATGCCATAGAACAAGAGAGATACTGATGAACTGGATGAAATACAGCAGAGGACCACCGACTTAGGAAGAGAGCTGAAGTGCAGGATGCACAATGCGAGGCTAGTGGAGCTGGGGTTTTTAAAGCTGTAAAATCTCCAATCTTAAAGATCTTCAAAACTCATCTAGACAAGGCTATAGGCAACTTGACCTAATTTTTAACTCAGCCCTGTTTTGAGCACGGAGGGTAGACTACAAAGACCTCCAGAGGTTCCTTCCACTCTAAGTCATTCTATGATTGTTCTTAAATGAGCCTTCTTTCCAATGCATGACCTGGAAAATACTGGAAAACACTGCTGTCACTGCACAGAGGCACCGAGCCGTGCAGCAGCTATATATTCCCAGCTCTCCGCTGACTCGCAAATCAGAACTCTTTCTAGCATTTCTCTGTAACTGAACAAGAAGAGTTGCTCTGCATTGAGGAAGGGGTGATTGTACGGCCACAAGTTCCACGTAGAAAAACAAAACAAAAAAATAAAAATCATACTGATTATTCTCTGGAATTTTCCCAAAACACTTTGTGGAGACAGATCAATTTGAATAAAGTTTAACTGGAACCCAGCATGGCTGACAGAGATTCTGAGGTAATTCCCTCTTACTTCCTGCAGCTCAGGAGCTGGCCCACTGGACCACCTTGGAGGCCAAGATGTCAGGGCTTCAATATTTCATGACTGTCATAGGGGAAAAGAGTTTTGTCTTACAGAGCTGTGGTGTTCTATACAAAGCTCTATACAGAGCTGTGTGTGCTCTATACAAAGAGATGACCCCAGCCTTAAGACTGATTCTCTTTCATAAAGCATTTTTTATAGCTTATATTCGATATAAATTATAGATACAATCTATAAATTACATGTACATAATAATAAATTTTCATAAACATTCATTGTAAATTAGAAATGCCTGTATTTATACTGTTTGATACTCTAATTTGGAAAAGCACTACATTTCCAGAAATTGGACTCTCACAAAATGGATTTAACTTTCTCTGCAGCGCTGTAGTAGAGGGTAGCCTGTGCCTGCGAGGGCCCTAGATTCCTAAGAGATGTTTCTCAGCACCATGTAGACTTTTCTCAAAGCTCTTTTAAGAGGCACTCAGCATCAACTTTGCATTTTTCACGGATCTGTAAATATTTACGCTGCATTGATGACTGATCCTCACGAGCGACTATGTGCACAGGCCAGTTTCCCTCAGCTCTAGAGAGCCAAAGCCACCAGGCCAGTTTCTAAAGGCAACATCATGTGTTTTGTGAGGAAGGACACAAAACCACGGGCCAGTAAGAGCCGGGACTTGTGCACAGACCATACGTTTCACGTTCTGGACTGCTGGCCATGTTTAATCCTGAACTGATGATGCAGCTCATCACAATCAGAAGCTGACACAGTGTGGTCCTCCCACGACAATGAGGAAAGCCCCTCTTTCACCCCACCTGATGCCAACAGCTACCTTGATATGTATCTTCGTTCTCCACTCTGCATCTTTTAAGTTGTGACAGCTGGTGAATGCAATACCGAACACACTGTTCTCTCTGCCCTTGCTTCTTTGGGGTTTCCTTTATTTAATCAAAACATCTGTTCCATGCTACACTGCTGATATGTGCTTGTGAATAACTGAAAAATTTGTTTCAACATTTCTTACCTTAATTTCCAGAACGTTTTGGTTGCCTCTTGAGATGAACACTGGCTTTTCAAATTGCTTAAATACAGGATTGTTTACATAATCAAAATCAAAGTACAAAGAGCTGACACCATCAAAAATAAAGAACACTTTGGTTACAAAGGGTGGTTGGACATTGAAGGCTTTCAGTGAAGGAGTTGTACAGCAGATTATCTCTGAGCTGGAGCGGTGGCTACAAGCCTATTAGAACGAAAGAAAGAAAGAGGTAATTGCAGTAAGTATGTGCATGGGAAGTCACTAACTGTTCTTTAACAATATACATACATTGAAAAAATAAACACCGGGGTCTTGTTCTTCTTTAACCAAAGCAAAACCCTGATCAGTGTTATACAGCGTTTATTTAGAACTGGGAGAAAAGTATAAAAACTTCATGTCAATGGTGTTTGCACTCTTGTTGAGGAAATGTTCAAGTAAACAAGCTTCCTGGCCTGATTGTTCACAGCACTTTTAAAGTAAATATTTTGCAGATAATTAATGGAAAATTATTTCCAAAGCCAAGGACCATCAGGAGGCTAGCCTGATGTACTGAGCAGCCATAATTCAGTTCACTCGGCCTGTCAGAGTGACCGCAACGTGGATTTGTCTTCCTTTTTTCCTAACAAAGCAATAGCAAGGGACCAGGGGAGAAGGTAAAAACAGAGCAAATGAATCTGACTGAAATAGCATAAAACAGAAGTAAAGCATTGGTTACCTACGGCACAGCTAAGTCGCTATGTTTCCAGAAAGGCACTACGGACTCTGTGAGAAAGTGCTTTAAAGCCAAAGCCACCATGGGATTCTGGGCCACAAAAGCTCAGGAGAGTGTATCTTCTTTCTAAAAATATGTGTGTGAGGCTCCAGACGTGCAGCATTCAGTGCTTAGGTACACAAGTGTCATATGGGTCTCTTTTGGGAGTGCTGATTGCAGGACATGCTCCACACTGTATCTTGGGCCCTTCCCGCACTGCAGGTAGAAGGTGCCTGACAACATCCATGAAGCCATGCTTGCCCTTTTCTTCGCCATTATTCCTCGTGAGGACCTGCTCTGGAGGTGCTCCTGGGGGGACAGCTGCTGGGGCTCACCACACTCCAGAAGACCTGCCAGAGCATGCTTTGTGCTGTGGGTGTGTCATCCGGTGTGAAATGTCTGGCCAGGGTGCTTCGCTTTATCCCACACCACCCTGACACAGGACAAGACAGACCCAGGTCCTTCCTAAAAGGATTGCTACGTTGCACGCAAGAACAGGAGGGATTTGCAGGCAGCCTGATCTGAAGCTGAGTTTAGGCAGTTTGAAGGGACTATACGAATCCTTGCAGATGGGATTCATCCAGCCTGAATCCAGGTACCTGCGTTGGAGTTAGCTGTCCGAACTGCCTTTAGAGTCAACAGAGGGAAATGGGCTCACCTAGAGCGCAATTCATCTGATCCATTTTAGACAACAGCTTTAATTAGATTAACAGTTCTCTGGAAGGGTCACCTCTCTTCTGACTGTGAAGAATTCTACGCGATTAATTTGATTATAATGTCAAGAGCACATCTATAAACATCAATGGGAGGCATGGTGGGTGCTGGGCAGCACCATGCAAACTGCAGAGCGGCTTGTTTGTGATGGTATCGCATACTTGCTTTCCTGCGCCTCCCTTCCATGCTGCCTACCGTGGATATGGTTGAAGGACTTCTGGCAAAAACCAGAGTTGCTGCAGCTCCATAGAGGTATTTCTCTTCCAACTGTATAAACCTTCTGCAAGTAGTTCATTTACACTGTGCCCTGACAGCAGAGATTACTTTTTTTCTTTTTTTAATATAAATAGAGTTGCTGACATGGGCCCTGTTAAGAATGGAGCTTAGCTCCTAGTAATCACAAATCTTACGTTCGTTCTACAAGAAATTTCCACGGAAAACCACTAGTGCCATTGGTAAAATTTGTCCACCTAAAGAAGGCCAAATACATAATTTTTTTTCTGTTTGTTTTTCAAATTAAATAAGTTCTCATTACAAAATGGTGCCTGAAGGAGCTGTGAAATTAGCTTGCATTTGTCTCTAATATGCTAAATAAATGCAACATAATTTTGCTGCTGTGTTAAACCACTGACAGTTATATACTCACATTAGCTTGAAAAGTGGTGTTAAATTAGCTATCTACAAATCAGCACTTTTCCTTATCATCACACCAGTTCATATTTCTGTGCCTAATATTGTGAAATCTTGAATATGCCAAGCAAAACGTTCTCAAGGTTCTGAAACTGTGCACTAGAGTTTTAGAGCTCTACTACCCGGGTTACATGTCTGTTGAGCTGTGAGTTCGGCACTCAGTTAAACAGCTTGGTGCAGCCATTAGGGATGCTAATGGGCCTTGCAGTCATGCAACTAAAAACCCATTTAGATTCCTAGCACAAATTCAGAAATATTTGTGCATCCCCCACGACAACAACGTAATCTGTGGGACACAAGATTATACAAGACAAGGCAGAATTTTGCTCCATCTGCTTACAGTATTAGACTGTTCTTCCTCTTTTGAATACCCCGTTATAAACCATTGACTATATCTCAGGCTTTGTCATATCACATGGATCTAGAAATTCATTTGAATCGGTGTGGCAATAGTAAGATGCATTGTCAGTATAATGGATGATCAAGCCATGCTTTTCGATGATATATGAATACCCGTAAAGATATCTATCATATTGTGTCGATTCTAAAAAGGGATTACTAAAATACATATAATTATAAAACCAAGTATGTCCTAGGTAATCATTATATCTTTGATTAATGTTAATTCATTAGACTTTTTATCTACTGTAGAGTAGTGATGTGCCCTAAATGAATAGCAGTGGTATTTGTAACTTTGTTTGTGGCTATCTATTAGAATCAGATACTTTACTTTATCAGGCTGGTCTCTGAAGAGGAAGCTTTCAGAAAATGATAAAAATCTAATAATACTCTTTGGAAGGGATGCAATGTGACTGATTGGTAAGGTCAAAAAAAATCTTATTTGCAGTGCCCTTATTGGTACATGATTTGACATGACATTTTTACCTTGAAATTGGTTTTAGCAATTGAAGAATACGACGGTTTAGTTTTCAAGAAATATTGGATTGAGGATCTATAAGAAAAAAACCCTAATTCAATCTATTGCCTTCTCAGTTAAGATACTGCCTATCACCCAGCACCTTTAACTTTTATTTAATTAGGCTTTGAAGTACATTCACTTTAAAAGCTAAGCCTACATTCTCCTTGTGACTATAATCTACATCTGAAGACAATAAGGAAGAAAAGATGTAAAAATTATGGAGCATTTCACAAGCATAAGTAAATACTGTACCCCAGAGGGAATAATAATCCATTGCACAATGCATATGACTCATCACTTAAAGGTATGTATTCTTGTTTCGTTTGTAAAATATGACCCTTGAGGCAATTAATTCAAACCTGACCTACAGAATCTGAACTTTGGTGCTCAATTCAATTTTTTTTCATCTGACAGAACAACAGGAAAAGTATGAGGGAGGATCTCTGAGCTCCAGAGGTCTCCTAGCACCTGACCCAGATAAGAAAGGGGCAATTGGATGTGTATTACAGGATTTGCAGCAGTCAGAAGGGAGAAAATGGCCAATTTGTCCTTTTGTAGAAAGTAAAGTTTTGGAGTTCCAGTGAGGAATGAAAGATGAATGAGGTTAAGACTAACTGGGAGACTCTCCAAGTGTCTTGCCAAAGGATGATTTCTCAATAGAAAGAGATGAGAATTCAGGTCCAGCCTGAGGAAAGCCTATTCAGAAAGCTTTTCTGTGTAGGTGAGAAACTGAGAGTTACACTCCTCAAAGAGGGTTTCTTGAAAATTTTTCAGAGCACTCATTGGCTTTTGCTCCCATTTCAGGTAGTGCAATAAATGGTCCTGATGGATCGTTAGCATTTTATTCTAGTTGTCTTCTTAAATGAAGGCATGGGATATGATACTTCCAGTCTATCAGATCACTGGACCACAAGATGGAGTAAAAACCTCTCTTGCTCCTAGGACTGAGAGCCAGTCCATTGCACAACATGACCAATACTGACTGCAAGACCAAATTCCTCCCAGGCTTGGGATGGTCAGCACCTGCTAGCACCACATCCCTGGCACCTCTGTGATTTAACAGTGTGGGCTTTTCCCTGACAACCCCTGATGCACTCTCTCCAAGGCAGGAGATGTGCATGAGATGCAGATTACGCAAAGAAAGAAAAGCCAGTGGTTTCCCTTTGTGAGGGAAACTCTTTGCTGGGTATCTGTGGCAGCTTTATGCCACAAAGTCAACACAGATAAAGGATCCAATCCTGAATGTCTTCAGATAGGTAGTCAGGAATATCTTCAGTAATTACGCACTCACTAGCCACAGTTTTCAGTATCATTATTTAATAAATCTAAGATAGACATTCACAGGTGAATTCTAGGCATTTTGATGAGTATTATGAGTCTGGATTGTTGACGGACTTGTATGCACTGAAGGAACTTTAAGGTATTTAAAAATTCTCCTGTAATACAGCAGGAAATGGTATCTAGCAGGGAACAATTAAGAAATGCTGAAGATCATTCAAGAGACTACTTACTGAAGTAATAATTAAAAGTTTGTGGAAAGGTGATCTTGCATAGCTACAGGGTCAGTTGTTGAAGGTCATGCATTAAAAGGTGCTTCTCCCTAATTTTGCAAACTTGCATAACTTGGGACATTCATGGTTAAAAGAGATTATGCATTCCATTATTAGTTAATAATGGAATATCAAAAATGCAAAGGATCTCTGAATGAGCACTTGTTCACTCTTGGGGAATCAATGCAAAGCACAGGCTTTCAGAAGAAAATACTGGCCTCGAGTGCTGCAGAAGCAGAAGAACCATCTAGCACAACCTATAGCAGAGGTTAGAAGACACTTACTTTGTAAACAAGCTCCTGATCAAACAGCACTGCAAACTGGGACAATGCAAAGTGAAACAAAGGAATGAACTGCTTTCCTTCTTGTGCACCTCACACAGAAACTGGACACGTGAGCACAAGTGGGAGGGTTTGTGTATCCTTACGCATTATCTAGAGCTGTTTGGAACTTAGGCAGCACTGCCTAAATTAGTATTTTTTGTTCCTAGTCAGAACAAATGGTGGAAAGAACTCATGATATAGAAATTAAACAGAAACACATTGCAAATATCAAAACATATGGTTCAATAGATCTAGAACATTTTTCTCGCTTGTTGAAATACCAAGTTTAAAGAAGGAAAAATGTCTTATTTTGATAGTGTTAACATAGAATGTAATATAAACACAACTAGTGTGAACACAGTATTGAATAATTTTAAGGAAATTTAAATAAGTATGAATGAAAACCAAGTTGAAGCAAGGCATTTTTGCCCTATAAAAGAAAAGGTTTCAGAAATACTGAACTTCACACAGCTGAATGAAAGAAAAGCTCAACTTAAATGTTTCTTCCATAGCGGGCTGCCATATTGCCTCCAAAACTTTTCAGTCTCAGTGAAGCTCCATCTCCTATGGGGAGTGGTTCCAGAAAAACTCTTTTACCAGTTGTACCGCTCATGTCTTCCACCGTTATGGAAAGAAACAGGCAGAAAAGAGCAAATGCCCCAGGGTGCATCAGCTGGCTCTGCTTCCTGAGGCTTTGGAACGCAGAGCATCCTCAATGGCTCCTGCTGCTTACAAAAGCGACCTTCCACTTACACTTAAAACTCCATCAGGGCTCTAGGCCACTATTAAGTCTGAGGGAGTGAATTAAGGGTCTGGGGACAGATAGCTGACAGAAAAAGATGAGACGTCTCAAATTGGGCACCATCAGTTTTAGGCAGATGAATGAGCAGAGCTCCAGGAAACAAGACTTACCAGACGAATTTGGAGCAGTTTGGTTTGTTTTAACTGGAAAAGAGAAAGACTGAATCATAACATAGTGCTTATAAGTAAAATTAGCAGGAGAGACTGGTAATCTGTTGTTTGTGTTCACTGAAGGTTAAACAAGAAGATAGCTAATTAGCAGCTAGGATTTGGGTTAATTATTAGAAAGTTCCAAACCACTAGGCAAGCAGGTAGAGCAGCTCTCTCCAAAGCTTGTTTAATCAAGATTGTGAAATTTCTTTCACAAGGAGTTTTAATAACAGCCTAGACAAATATGCATCAGGCAGTGGTCTGGGTACATTTTCTCCTGCCACAGAGAAGCAGGCCAGGCTAGGTCTTTGTGGTCCCTCCCAGCAGTACTTTCCTTTGATGCTTTGGGATGTGTTTCAGTGCTGGCTTTGGTTTTCCCAAGAGCCAGAGTTTCTGAATGCTGACAAAAGCAGCTTCCGGGAGGAGGCTGGTGAGAGAAAAACTGAAAAGACAAAGGGCTTCAATAACAATTAAAAAAAGTGACTCAGTTAGCTCTCCTCTCCCAAACTGAGGAAACAAAAAGATACATAACCTCAGCTATATGACTTCTTGATCATTTTGGTTTGTATTGTATTATTTGTCTGTGTTTGGTCTGTTCAACCTGTTTTCTCCTTTATAAATGGGATAGTTGGTCATAGCAGTCTTCTGGATCCCTGCTGGAAACAGTTCCTCATCATAGTTTATTTTTGTAATGAGTGGATGAAAGTTTGGGTTTTTGGTCTATCTCTTATGCACAGGGCCCAGAATCTCCAGTGCAGGATGGGGCAGGCTGCAGCCATAGGCATCCTCTGCCAACAGTTTCCTCAGTTACCCAGTGCAATCTTGTTTTGCCACTTATAAATCTTCCCCTTCTCCCTAAGAACTAATATCCTTCCTTGAGAAATAAGCTCGAGGTAAAAATCAGTGGCAGAACAAATGGCAAGGAGAGCTGGGCTGCCACAGAGGCAGGGAAAGCCACCGAGTGCCAGAAGCCTTTAATTTCAATAGAGCAAAATATACGGCTTGGGCAGTGTCAACATATAAACCACTCTGCACCGAGGTTATATTCCACACTTTGTGCAGGGAGAATAAACTTGTGTACAACTGCTTTTACACTGTGGCAGATTCTTAAGAGACCAGCAGTGGTAGGGGACAGGTCTCCTTATGGAAAAGGAGGGTCAGGTCTGCCTCTTCTTGCATGTTGGCAAATATCACACACACTGCAACGTATGAAAAGAAAAATAATAAAGGAGATAATTCTAACTGACTGTACTCATGTCTTTTTTCAACAGCATGTTAAAAGGCTGGACGGAAGCAAACCACTGCTCAAAGGAAAGGTTGCTACCCAGTATTTGAGAGAGAGAGTAAACTCGACGGTGTTCACTGCCTGGAGTTGCCAGTCACCAGCAGATTTAGCTCTTTAAAACTTCAGATCCTTTCAGATCTGTTCAAATCCTAAGGAAGTCCCAAATATTTGACAAGCAAAGTATGCAGAATCAGGGCCTGAAGAGAAGCAATACTGCAGATTCTCACAGCGGAGTGGAGAAGGCAAGTGGATGATCTTTACTTCAAAAGAAAGACGGCTCAAATCCACATGAAGCAAAATCTAAAGAGCTAATTTCAGCAACGATCTTTTATTTGGAAATCTTTTGTACTTAGAAATAATCATGCCCACATTACTCAAAACCTAATAGATTTTGAATTCGGTTGATTTCACTGAAATGTTTAGGTTTCTGACTCATAGGTAAAGTGTCTTTTTGATAACATTGAACACCGTGTTCCATTGTAGGGGCACTGATTTTCAGACTAAAATCTGAACCCATTAAATCACAGGACACGATTACCTCCAGTTGAATTCAGGTCCTGACACTCGTAATATTACACAAATTAGGATCATGAAGAATATTATGACCTTGACGCTATAAAAGACTGCAAATTTGCAGACATACCATTTAAAATGCTTTGAACAAACCTCGGTCTAATACTTAAAATTCAATACAGGTAATAGTGTATGATGATCATTAGAAATAAGCTGAGAATATAAGCAGCAACATAGCAGGTCATAGAGAGGGTAGGTCAATTTAGCTTCAGTCAGGCTAAACAGACCTTACAGGACAAGCAAATGTTGGAGGTGCAATACAAATGTGTAGGTGAAAGCTTACAGGAAACAGTGCCAGTACAACCAGCCAATGTCATCTCTGCCTCATAAAAATTAAAGTAGATCACATGATCATATCTGAACACCTTATTTAGATTTAGACACTGTATATTATCAACTCAGGTAACAAAAGAAGACCCAGATCCTTGACTGACCCTCTGTTCATGCAGACATGACCCAACTGCAAAAGCTCTCTTAAAACTTAGTTGCTGAACTTTGCTAAAATAGGAAAGATTTGCTCCAGTAGGTAATTTGGCAACCAGAAACTCTTTGAAATTATACTGAATTTTGATTTTACATCTTTACTTTTCCTCCTTCTTTGACACTTGTTCCATTTTCCTTTTATATCCACAGTCACCACTGAAATATATTTCCTACCTATCACAGTAGGACAGGTAGGAATTGCCAAGTAATCTGACATACCTGTCTTACACTGTTCTGTGTTTAGCCACTAAATTTACATTGTTAAATTGCAATATAAAGGTCTTGCTATCATATTGTAAAAGCCTTATTTCTTTGGCAATGGTTCCTTGGAAAATGTTGTTCTACCTCCACCTTAATTTCAAATTTGTGGTTGATTCTTGCCTATGCAGTGGAAACAATCTGTGCATAAAACACCAAAATGACAGTGGAAGCCCCAAAGTTTCAAGGCAAAAGTAAAAAAAAAAAAAAAAAAAACCAGAAGTATTTTGACTGAAAATTCAGTTCCATTCACCACATGAAGATGTCAAGTTAACAGATTGTCTCCTCCAAGACTGACTCACCACAGAGAAGTTCATTCCCAGTTTAGGTACAGTAATAACCATCTGAGGAAAGCACACTGAGTTCAAGTTGATTCCCTGAGCTGTGATTGTACTTCCACCACTAGCAAAAATTAAAAAGAAAGAAAGAAAAAAAAAAAAAATGAGTAGGATAATGATACATCTGCTACAATAAACTTAATTATAAATTCTATTTTAGAGTAAAAGACAACGTAAAACCAGAATTAAGGACATATGGGATGAATGCAAATACACAGCTCTGAGCAATGAGATTATTTTTCTGTGAAACAAATTTTACAGTTGCCACAACAACTAATCAAATACAAGAAAAGAAAAATAATTTTTAATACTGTGGCATGCCAGGACATAAAACAAATGCATACAATTTAAAGGAAGGTATATACAAGTACTTAGCATTTGCTAACTTACTTACTGCTTTCAATGGTGGTGAAAAAGGTGTCTTTTTTACTGCTGACATATTTTTGGCAAAGGCAGATGGTTTGGATTAGAGCTACTAGGACCATAAATATGTCACTTAAAAACACACATATACTACCATACATATATATTCATAATATTTATGTAGCACTGGATTTAGACTATTTTAAAGTCCATTTGCTCTCCAGAGTACCATTGACGTGTCACATTAAATGATTTTCCTCACTAATCAGTGTAATGTCCAGACATAGTGTAAGAGACACACTTAGCTGCACAGTAGGTATCTCAGCAGGACATCACAGGTACGCTCAGCAGCAGCTAGGAGTTAAATCACATAAAGAAGTGCCCTTCCCCCTTCTCCTTCACCTCTGAAAGGAAATGATCTGCCCTCTGCAACTGCACCATAATAGAAGCAATTGGCATGGCAGATAGAGATAAAAATGCAATTTCTTTTGATAGATTGCTGCGCAGCATAGCCTTTCTTCTTGTATTCATTACTTTTCTTATTTCTTTAAGAAACTTCTACTCACCTAAGGAAAGATTTGGCAGGATGGATTTTTAAAACAACAGGGTCTTCCCTGTATGTGAAGTGACTGCTCGCCTCTCTAACAGCTTTGTCGATTTCCACCCTAACAAGGTATTCCTGGGGAATTCGTTGGGCCGGAGTGTAGCACTCCACAGTGCTCACTGTGACGCTGGAAGGGCAGAAGAAGGCCTGTCAGCATTATAAAACATGTACTCAGTTTAAAACGCCGTCCTTCAGTGAGCCCCAAACCCAACTAAGGATCTGCTTGTAAAAAAATGTTACTGATTCCCACACGTGGAAGCATGGTGTAAGACAGAAACAGCAACATCACTGCTTAAGCTCAAGATTCATCTTCATTTGGTTGGCTTGCACCTGTCCTGCTGGAAGGAGTTTCCCCAGTGCTGCTGACAGCCACGTCAGCCCCTGCACCGTGCAAAGGCAGCTTCCAGCCTGGAAAACAACAGCACACTCCCGGTTTAAGGAGATTTACTTGTTCTGCTGTAACCAGGGTTAACATCTTTGTCTTTCCAATCCACAGGATTTACCCTGTGTTTAAAAACCTCAAGCAAAGGTGCTGATTGGGGATGTAGCAGCATGACAGAGATGTCCTGCCCTGGGAGCACCTGCTGAATCCAGGCACTGCCGAGGAGCAGGCAGAGGGCAAGGAGAAGGGAAGAGAAGGCAACAATCAGGGAAGAGCTGGCTGAATTCAGCACAGCAGCAGAATCTCTGGGATATTCTCCTTTCTCTTGCTCTCTCATGCTTGGCCTTAGAAGCCCTTCTGCCACACTGAGCACAGTGGGTGAGCAGGCAGCAGAAGGGTGAAGGATCCTGAACCCTGAAGCACATAAAGTGTGGCTGCAGGGAGCCCTTGCAGAGGCAAGAGTAACAACTGACTGGAGAAACTGGTTTCAGTGATCTGGGCCCAACCACATCCAGGAGACCTCCAAATAAGGCAATTCTCAAAGGATGTGAGAGATAGATTGTCTCCAAATTGGACAAAAGGGTCATTTGCCAACACTTCGTCTAAATTTTTCCAGAAAGGTGGGGTTCACTGTAAGGAAAAAATTCTTCACTTTGAGGGTGGCAGAGCACTGGAACTATGTGCCCATACAAGTAGCGGAGTCTCCTCTGGAGACTTTCAGAACCTGCCTGGATGCGATCCTGTGCAAACTGATCTAGGTGAACCTGCTTCAGCACTGGAGTTGGACTAGATGATCCCCAGAGGTCCCTTCCGACCCCCACCATCCTGTGATTCTGTGTGCTGTAGGGGTTAGTGATTTGTTCATATGTATCTGGAAGCTTTTCACCATCTTTTAAAGGAAAAAAAGAACCCTTGATCTACCTGTCCTCAGAACTGGGAAAGCTGCCAGTTTAGGTAGAGAAATACCTGCCCTAAGAAACTGGCTAGGACCTGTGTGGAAGTCTCCAGACAGCTTGGCTGGTGAGAAAGACGGGCGCTGGGGATGCTTACTGGATTAGCCCCAACTGTGATTCGATACCCAGAGGTCCACTTGACCATAGCAGATGCCTGCCTCTGAGCTGGCTATCACTCCCACAGCAGATGTCTCAAATGATCAGATGAATCAACAGATGAGTCCATTAGTTGACCAGCTGAGATGATGACATCAATAAATGCCACTCTAAACTATTAAGTAGCCACTGAACCCAAGTTCTGAAGATCTTGGTAGTGATTAAATATCAGACTTGCATACTAAATCCCTTTCTTGATTTAGTCAGACTTTGCTGATTTGATTAAGAACATACAATAATAATAATAAATGATTTAGCAGCAAAGAATAAAATTTAGCTCTCCTGACTTTGAGTTTGACATTACCTAATAGGCTATTGCTTCCCCACGTTCTCCGCAAGTGTGATATTTCACCCCTATGACTTTCTATAATCCATAAAAGATTCAAAATTTAGAGGAATTGCTGGGCATCCTGTTCCTGGAACACAGTGGGCCAGATTCTGCCCTTGGCCTCAGAGGTGACAATTTTGGAGCTATCTTGCTGTACCTAGAAACAGGACCAGAGGATTTGCACCACTGCAGAATGGCTACCAAATTCAGAACTCTTGTTTGCCCATAGCAGAGACTCTGTGCTTGGTATTTAACATTTATATTCAGCTGGAACTAAAGCCATTTCCAGACAGAGCACATTGAAGATTCTTGACTGGGCTCCTACTGGATCCACTATAGAGCCACAAGACATACTGGATTTATCCTCAAAACAATTTTATATATACCAGGAAAAGTCTCAAACTGATGCTGCCTCTGTTTTGGAGGCTGTTCGCTGATAGCAGAAACAGCTGCTCCTCTGCACGGGATACATATTCCCACACGGGTCACCTGCACCCACTGGCCACCCATAGGGAGCTGCTGGATGAACAGCAGCTCTTGGTAATACAAGGGAAAGGGCTGAGTGTGTGGGAGTCCGGGTGACAAAAATGATGGGAAATGGACAGTTTGTAGTCCATTAGAAGCTGATTTGCTACTTCTCTATGCAACCTTTTAATGAGGTTAATGAAGGCATTACAGAATAAATGAGTCTTCTAGGGAACCGTAGCCCCTCCTAGAAACCTTTCAGACATCCTTAACTCAGGATGTAACCCAGAACTGAATGCTTATCGCAGTATCAACTCTCTGATATGTTACACAAGGAGAGGAGAACAACGCGTGTTTGTGACTATTTTTTACTCCAAGAGGTTTTAATCAAGCTATTTCAATAAATTAAAGGCATCACATTTTAGTAAGTATATTACCTTTTCAAGGTGCATGTTTTCTCACCAATAAAAATCCTTCTGGATTTTCCACTATTTAGGTATTTTCCAGCTATGGTTAGCAGTGTTCCTCCAGATTTGGGGCCGTAGGTGGGAGAAATACTTGTTATTACAGGATTCTGAGGTGGAGGGTAAAAATAAGAACAATAGATTGTTAAATTAATTTCAAAATGTGAAGAGGAAGACTCTTAAAACATTTACTAGCATTTCCATGAAGCAATAATCATGCAAACAGGAATACAGGCTTACCATACTGGATTGGACTCATGAGGAGTCTCCTTCCAATTAATGTAGAAGCTAATTTTGACAATGAAGTTTTAATCATAGTGCTTACCACATATGAGAATGTATTGAATAGTGTTTTGCCATGTCCAACAGAAACACTACTGGATATATTAAAACTTGGATTTTTTGCAGCAGGAACTGTGCATTCCAGCCTTTGGAAAACAAGGAAAAAGATGGGATTACATTTTTTTTCTGGCTTGATTTTTCGTCTTAAAATAGAACCACTTCAAACTTGTAATAATGGAGGATCTGTACTAAATGAATCATCGATATCATCGATCTACACACATCAGAGACTTTTCAGAAAAAACAGCTTAAAGAACTGCGGTCATCTTTAATACTAAATACAAACACTGTGGTGTTTATACTTGGCCAGAGAAAAGAATTTTAGTATATCAAATATATTTCAGAAAAAAAGAAGCATGCTAGAGAAAACAAATACCTCCCATTCAATGGCTGAGTTCATTTTTGGAATTTTCCTTTACTGCCAAATTCTGGCAGACTCAGTACTTCTAGAGGGTGATCTTTTTGCTGCTGTTTATATGAATAGGGAAGCTGTGCCATGATTTGCACATTGCTTTGGTAGTAGATAGTCGTATGTTTTGAACTGACAGAGAATATTCATTGAACTTCCCATTTCTTCCAAGCTAACCACCGGAATAACCTCTGTTTTAAACTTAAGCCATTATCGCCCTCTCTCAAATGCTTATTTCTGAGGAGGAGGAGGAGCGGTGCAGCTGAGGGTCATAAACCTCTGGATGACAAAATACCTGTATCTTCTCATATTTCTTTCCAGCAGCTTCACAGATCAGGAAGACGGAGGTGACATAACTGAGCCCAGCAGGATCCTGCCCAAAGGAACCTGCCCCCTTTTCAAACCGTTGAATAGTTTCATTCTTGCCAGCTCCCACAGATGTTGAACAGCATTTCACAGACAAACCAAAAAAAGCTGCTGCATGAGCTATAGGCATTAACTAGATTTATTTGATCTCCATTTCAAGTGATATTTTCCGGAGGACCTTATCAAACCAAGGGATTGTTTCCTGTTTGAAATTTCTGAATCGGAGACAAGACTTACAGACTGAATGTTTATATTGTAAAACAATCCACTAAACTTCAGTATAAAATAAAAATTAGTATTTTTAGTTTCTTACTTGTTTTGGTTGCTCAATTTTTCTTCCAGACCACAAATTTGTCCTCCGATATGAACTACTGTATTTTTTAATTCAAATCTGTTATTTTTGTTGAATCCAAAGTCCCATCCACACAGTGTGAGTTTTGTCCCACCTTCTAAGGGAGCGCTGCTCGGAAGAATCTGTTAAAAAAATATTGTGTTAGTTACATCAGGTTTTCTTGAACTTCAAATGGAGTTAAAGAACGTGCAAAGGAATAATTTTAGAAAAGCATTTTTTCTGGTAGACTATGTGCTACCATTCATCTTAATTGTTCTTCACCTTTCATTTGTCACATTATGAGCTTTCTCTGACAGTAGCAATAAATAACAAAACCTATACTAGAAAGCTTTGAAGGATGGTGTTTAGGGGCACTGAACAAGCTGTGCATTGTAATAGTCTTTTAAATCCTACTGGTCTTGTCGTTCACATTTTATTTCTGGTATGTTAAACATACAATGTACTTATTTTGTTAGAAGCTGAATGCTGAACACAAAAGAGCCCCAAAATGACCACTTTTTGTCAACTTGATGAAAGTCCGGTTCATAGTGAAGTAGCTTCAAAGGCACCATAATCCAATACCGTGTTGGCTGTGATAAAGTTAACGTGACTTCTGCTATTCTTTCCTTAAATCTTTTACATTTGGTCACCTCTAATTCCGAGTTAAAAATAAACTACTCCTCAGAAACACAGAGACAATCTACAAAGGAAATGCTTTTTTTTCTGTATATTGTAAATTGTCCTGTAAAATATAACAATGGTGGGAAAAATGTAGGAACACTATAGGAGTCTTATAAAACTCAGTAAAAGTACTGGTCAATATTAGCAGCAGAAAACAGAAATCAAAAAGACATTGGTTCAGGGTTTATGGGGACTTTTAACAACACTGCATAATTTTGCAAACATACCAGCACTACTGGACAAACAACAGAGAATGAAAGAATGAATTTCTGCTCGTGGTCATAGTGCTGAAATGTCTTAGACTTAATGCTTTAGTGACAGTAATTTTGCCCCTAAAATGCAATACAGCTGTGCCTTTCAAAGGACCCCACTTAATTTTCAAGCTGAAAGGAAAGTTTTTGAGAGATACTTGGCTATTATTTCATCTGGAAATCCAGTAAGACAGCACATTTCTTTTCAACTCTCTTGTCGCTATACTTCAAGACTCTCAAAAATGAACTATTGTAGATAGAAAGGCAGCTGAAGACTACTTCAAAAGCATTATGCCGTATGTTCTATATGGGAAAATTTACTGCCCTCATTAGAAACCAGACAAAGAGTCTGATCTAAATTGCACTGAAGGCAGTAGGAATCTTTCCTATTTTAATGAGCTTTCAATCAGCTCTCAAACAGCAAAGAAGGGGGGACCCATGCAGGAACAGTACTTTTGCACAAATCCCATAAAAAAAAAGAGTGACGCTCGCACAGCCCCCTGACACACAACACTACATCCAAGAGTGCGGAGCAGTACTGTACCCCATGGAGTCTGTGCTATTCCCAAGTTTAACTCTCCCTTATTTCTTTGGGTTTTTTGGTTTTTTTCCCCTTCGAAATCTGGATTGACTTCAGATCCTAGTGTTCCACTCAATATCTCAGCACAGTATCTATTTTTGGAGTAACAAAACCCTAGCAGAAACTGCAACTGCTCTGTGGGGGTACAGGATGTCTTGATGTTTTATACAATAACGCACTGACGTGTGGCATTTGAAGAGTTTGAAACGCAATCCATAAGTTAGCAAAATAAAGGCGCTAAAATCAGGCTTCACAAAGCTATACAATATAAAACCCGAAGGTACTTAACTGGTTTTGAGTGACCTTATCTCCAAAAATGACTTGCCATAGCAGGCTGAGTACTTTAACTGATGGACAGTAAAAGTATTTACTACATTCTGTGAGCAAATTTAGGAGGCAAGACCTCTAAGTATAGCAAAAAATAAACCAAATCTTAAACTTTCCTATTTAAGTTCTGCAGAAATTTCCCCAGAATGTTTTTATTCATGTCTTCTTTTGTTGTTGCTCCATTTGTTACGTGTGATGAAACCTCTGAAAGTCAGAATGTGGTTTCCCAGACTCAGTCTCAGAAGAGTCAACAGGAATGAACAGTAAATCTCCTGGACTTTGAACCGAGGTACAAGCAGGCATCATCTGCATGCTTACATCGTGCAGGTAGTACAGAAAGCCAGCACAACCCAAATCAGTTATAAATGATGAGAAATTCAGGACTCAGGAGCTCTCTATAGCAAGGCAAATCCACTGATCACACAGCAAGTCCTGCTGCAAGGGCTGCATTCTCCTGGTCCCTGCTGCTCTCTGGGCTTTGGGTTACGGGACAGAAAGTTAACTTTTTCTTTTTGGAAAAATTTAAAGAGTCCAGTTTTTCTTTTGTTTATGTTCACAGCCATTATGCTAATATCTACTCAAATACTTTATAAAATTGTTGGAAGAAAGTATCTGTTTATTAAGGCTTCAACAGCCCATTCATTTTAATTAAAAAGCAAGAACATGCACAGGCCACATGTGAAATTTCCAGCAAAACCTCCAACCTAAATAGGCAGCAGAAGGCCTGATGTTCTTGAGACAAAAAGCCAGCTAAAATGTCTCACTTTAAAAACGACAACAATGTCCACATCAGGTTTTTATCCACAACAAAGAACTGAACGGAGAGTCTCAGTTTATTTCTTCTTTTATGCCGTTCACCTTGCAGCAGGACCTGAACGCCCCACGCAGATGCCTGCAATTTGTTCCAGCATCAACTGATCTCCGAAGAGTCTCCCTCACGTCTTCCCACTTTCCTCTAGCATCGCCTGTCCAGGCTGTCAAAACACACCTCGCTGCCGGCAGAGGTGGTGGATGACAGTGGGGTACGGTGTCCCGGTGCCAGCGCTGCTGCACTGTCTGGAGCAGGTGGGATGCCTGGGCAGGGTTGTGATGCGGGAATGCTCCCTGCCACCCATGGCTCCAAGGAGGAAGGCAGAGATACATAGGATCTGCAGGACTCCATGGGAAACCGCTGGGATTCTTCTTGAAAAAAAAACTTTTTCTTTTTCTTCCCCCTGTTGTGCACCACTCTGTGCAATAACCTGGGAAAACTCTGTGGAAGACTTGGCTAACATCCACTGGACTAGACCCTGGGAGAAGCTCTGTGTTCCCCTCAGGTTAAAGCGATCACATGACATATCTCATGCAATCTGTCCTTCTGAAAGCTGCAAAATATTAGGGGGGGTGTCAGACTGAATTTCACATACTATGCAAAGCAGGTCATCCTCTGTTTGGCAGGAACAAAACAAGCTTGTTTCTCATATTTTATGCATATGGGTTTAAAGGCAGATCAGAAGACGATGAATAATCTGTTTTATATTTTTTTCAGTAATAATGTTAAATGTCATGGTCCAGTAGAGCATGAAATCTGTCTTAACAGCTAGCAGTCCAAAGGGATTTAAGTACTTGGCTGCATTTTTTTCCTTACAAGCCTTCTAGAAACAACTCCTACCAACATGGGCACGCTGTAATTCGAGTTTCACTTTAAGATCCATCAGTGCCACAGATCCATATTCATTACTGGTGTAGACTGGGCTTATGCTGAGCAGGCAGGCCTAGGCCACATGGGGAAGGGAACCACCTGGCCAGCCCCACACCTGATCCCACCATCCCACATCCAAGGTGTGCCCCCCTGGACAAGTCCTCCCAGTGACTTTATAGGGACTGCAGAGGTGGCCTTGGGGACACACCTCTCAGTCTAAGCATCTCTTCATGGGCTCCAGGCACTTGGTTCTTAAAAATGCCGAGTGCACACACTCATAATTGAAATTAAAGACGGCTATATGAGCTCAGCACCTCTCAAAATCAGAAACTAATTGGTTCAGAGCCTTAAAAATCTTTTTGGAAGCATGGCAATATACACCCACTGCTAGAGTTTTGCCAAGTAAAGAACAGTAAGGGATGCTACTTGTGCTTGAGCTGTAGGAACGACAAAACAAGCTGTGCAGGACAGGTAAGTAGCTTGGGCCTGCAGAGGTATATAAAAATCTCTCAGGACTAATTGTCAGCGCACCCCTTTGAATTGGTGATTCACAGTCTCATACAAACTAAGGCCAGAAAGGACTATTTGATCATCCACTACGGCCTTTTTGAAACAAATGAGTTCTTGTATAAAGGGAAAGTAAACTATTCACATTCTGCATTAGCAATTTTTTTACAACTCTTTTACGCAGAAGTGAATGGCAATAGAAGCTGAGGCAAACACACATCGCCCCTCCCTTTCCATCCATTTTGGGCTTGAGTCCTATAACACTTCATTGTTTGTTCATTGAATTTTGCCCATGTCAGTACTAAATTTTGTATATGCAAGGTGAACATGGAAAAAACAAAATAACATGTGTTTCCAGATTATTAGCAACTTCGCCTGTCTACTCTTTAAAAAGTTGTTGTACATGCAATCATCCGCCTGGCTGAAAACAATATATAATTTATTTAAAAAACCCTTTTGTCCCCCTTTCTCTCTGAGAGTTTAGCATGTCAAATTTTAATCTCTCTTTATCAGCTATATGCCCATGAAGAAAAATGTATTTTTAACTACTTGGTGTAGCTTAACTACTTGGTGTAGCTAACAAAAGTAAACGGTGCTGTCAGAAAGTTTTATGCTTGTCCTTTTGTCAGTCTGTTAACTGCTCTATACGCCTCTGCCTTCAAGCTATGTCACACTTCACACGGGATGATTCGGTTACACGTACAGCCAGCCAGTACAATCCTGTGTTAACCATAGCTAAATTAAA
>NW_010407633.1:34078-49624 GCF_000710305.1 Buceros rhinoceros silvestris | reverse complement strand
AATGTGCCAGTGCGGCGCTCTGCTCATCTGCGCAGTTTCGTTCTCGCACACCCTCGATGGGCTTTGTCCGGCTGGCAGCAGCCCCCAGTTGCTCCCTGTCCCAGGGAGGTGTGCAGCTACATGCTCACATGCCTTGGTGGTGAGTGGACACATGGGAACAAGGAGCCAGGGAGGGATGTTAGGAAAAAAACATCTCCCCTGGGATGGTGTTTTGTTTGATGGCTCTGTTGAAGAGCTTAGGTAAGGGAAAGGGACTTTTCCCCACAGGGAAACACCACCCCTTCCTTCAGTGCTGGAGCAGCATGGGGATGGATGAGGACCCAGGGCCAGAGACCTCCTGCACAGGGTCAGGCCGTGGCAGCTGTGGGCGGGAAGTGCTTTTCCTCCACCTCCTCCCTTTCAGAGGGGTCTACGAGGAAGGGTGCTCCTTTCTGTGACTGGCCTTTCCCATCAGACCCCTGCCAGGCTGTCTCAGATCCATGTTGTTTCCCCACCACAAGTGCTTTGCAGGATTGAGGCTCTTCTGTGGCAAGCCAAGATGATCAAACAGACCTGTCCACCATGTGCACCTGAGCCTGCAGCATCCAGGGAGAGTACATGCATCCAGCCAGAGGCCTTATGGACACTGAGGCCAACGGGAAGTTGAGGAGAGCAAGACAATTTATCACAATTGCAGAAAAATAAACAGAAAATTTCTGCAGAGCACAGACTACGTTCTTCCCTCAGAGATAAATATGAGAAATCCAACATTTTACCTCATAAACCCTAGGCAAGCAGGTCTCCTGGGTCCAGGTGCCGCTGGGGCACTCAGGAGACCTGAGGCACTGCTGGCTGCACCAGCCACACTGCATGAAAGGAGGTGCCAGCAGGCACTGGCTGCAGGACCTGAAATGATGGCAGCCCGGCCCCTTCAGCGGGATCCTCGTTATCTGTCAAGGGAAATACAAGATGCACAGACCCTTTTAATACGTACACTAGGTGGCAAGGAGAGTCTCTATTTATGCAATGCACTGTGGTGCTACTCAGATTTCAGATGTGCACGCCACGGTTCGACTTCTCTTTAGCTCAGTAATTATAGGATCTTATAAGTAATTTAACTGACATGATTTTAAATTCACTTGGGAGAAACCCTAAAGGCATCTTAATCTTCTATACAGTTACTACCAGCATCTGGTGTTTACAGCAAGATAGCATTTTTTACTGATGGAAAAAGAAAACAGCAGTGTGCTCCTCCCAGTTCTGCACTAGCTCTTGGAAAAATAAGTGTATCCCAGTGTGTCTTAGTTCATATGTTTGTAAAAATAGGCAGGATGGCTATTTCAACTTTGCCGAGGCTGTATTAATATCTGTGACACACTTAACGGCATGTGACTGCCCAAGTACCATGAAAACCCCTATACTATAGCTAAAATACGAACTAAATTTTCTATTATTTAAAATATCAGGATAGTGATGATCCTAGTCGCTCAAAAAACTGTAAAACTAATTTTAGTCAAAATATTAAAATTAGTATATGATTACATTACTATATAAGTCCATCATACTTCTTTACACTTCAGTACACTCCTTAAACTTATTTTGGACATTTTCTTGAAGATTACTCTAATAAATATTTCATACCTTCCTAGTAAATGATTAATAACCATCTTTAAAATGGCTGATGTATTTCTCTAAATTCGTATAGAACTCAAGGGGTCAAATTATTGCTTACGATTATTGTTTAGTATTATCTGTAATATTATCTGCTGATGTTTTAAACCTATTCTACAATGCATACCTACTTATGACAATAGCATATTTATGACAGCTCTTCGTCTTTTATTAACCCTTTGTAGACTATATGCTAACGTAATTTTCAAACCTTCCTATGAACACTGACTCTCAATTTTAACGTAATTCTTGCACACTCACCCCTCCTTAGAAAGTTATGGTATGACAAAAAACCAACAAAAGCCAGGAAACTGTGAGCACCATTCTTTTCTTAAGCCATTGTGTATTTTTATTTTGCAAGCACTTGAATTAAGGACAGGGTTTCAGCCTTAAATTTGCATTTCCTGGCTTTTGTTGGGTTTACATCACAGCTCTTACATTATTTAAACATTTCTCAATATTAGTCTGACAGTTTGTTTAGTAAGGGGGAAAAAAAAAATCTTGGAGGAAACTTGCCCCTCCAACGTTCCCAAGGGAATGGCAAGGCTGGGAGGATGCAGAGCAGAAAGCAGCAGCATGAATGGTTGCTCTTACTGAAGGCTGCTGCTCTGACGGTAGATTTACACATTGCACAGAAGGATTAGATTATTAACCACTCACCTTTTTGCCGGTCACTACCAGGGTATAGCCATCATCTACTAATGATTGCTCGACAACAACTTGGGGAGAGACGGGGTGGGAGTCTAACTGAAAGCTGACATGAGGAGCTGTGGGTTCTGAACGGGAAACCACTATCTAAGAAAGAAAGAAATTGGGAAAATCAGCAGGCAGTATGTGACACAAATGTATGCTGCTCAGCAGTCTCACGTTCCTACCGCTCCTCTGCTTGCATTAATTACTTCGCATTACATTGCATAATAGTTTGCATAATGTTCCATCATGATCTGATTAAAGCGCTATAAAATCTACTTTATTTAACACAGCAAAATCATTGCTGTCGGAGGATCCTCAAAATACACCATATTTATTAAAATATGAAGGAGGCATTGCATGTTTTCTAGTCCTTTTCGGTTATCTATAAATCAAGTGTAAAAAATGACGATGGGTCATTTTGTCAACCTTGTTCATTTAAGAAAGAAGAGTTTTATCTACAATGTCTTTCGAAAGAAGCTTAAAAACTCCAGGCCCTCCAAAGTCAAAGATATTTCCCTTTATTTTGACTTTGGTCCTTCAGTTTGAAAAGTAAACTTTACCCTGTGTCAACAGTATCTGGTCTTGATGCACCTGAGGTCATTACAGAGCAAAGCTACGGCAGGCACAGGTTGCTGCTGTAAGCAGCGCTACAGAGCCACAAGTACATGGCACTTGATTTCCAGAGCTGGCAAGGTGGCTATAGCTGCGGACAAGCTCTTTGCAAGATGCGTCTGGGCACCTTGAGGTCTGGCTCCTGCTGATTTCTGCAGGAGCTGGATGTCCAGGAGAGAGCACTCAAAGCACCTCTTAAATGACAGGGCAAGCTGGAGGCTTCTTTGGGAGATGCTCCAAAACAGGAGCCTAACTTAGTTGTCCTGAAGCCCCTCTGCAAAAGCCACCCTCTCACACCCCCCCCCAACCCCCACTCCTCTCTCTTTCTCTCTCTTTTAGGAGATCTTAGGGAGATTAGTCACACCAGTAAGAAATTCCCCCACTAGTCATCTCTCTGCATCTTGAGTTACCTAAATACTTCGAAGAATTTGGTCCTATTCCTGCAAACACACGCTTAACTTTACTACTGTAACTTTGTTGACTTTAATGGGATGAGTCATGGCTGTTAAGCAGAGGCATAAAGCATCTGCAGATTGGGGTGGATATTCGATAGCGCGATTTTATATGTTTGGACCGGCAAGCCAAAAGGATGTGTGCCCAAATGTGATAGCATCAGGCAACAAAGGCCGAGGATTGTTTACATGAGGGAAGATCATGTTCATGTTTCAAAAGCTGCATCACGTGTAGTTTACTTAAGGAATTTAGATAATGAGCATTTGCTGAGAAGTTGAGATTCAATGGGGTTCATTATTTAAAAAGATTGAAGCCATTCTGGAAATAACTTGTATGTCAAATGTTTAATTTTTCACTATAATGAAGCTTTTCTTCTGACTCCAAAGGCAGCATCAGAACAGCTAGGACATTGACTTACACGATTTCACCGGCTTTTCCCACTGCCAAGGTCTTTCAGCAAGATGGCTGACTCCAGCACTAGAGAGATGCTGTAATTACAGCTGATGTTTTGTTGTAATTCAAGACTTAAATAAAATATATGAGCAGTTTAATCATGATGATAAGTGCTTCACATCCCAGAGGTATTTACAGTTTGGGGTTACAAGAGGCTTTTTTTTCTTAAAAACGAAACTGGCTTTGTTAAACACTTTGCCAAGGGTTTGTTTCACAGCACAGAAAGTGTGGCTTTTAGAAATCAATAAGGTCTGATCATTTTTGGTGACACAGAAGTATGGTCTCTGACTCAGTGTATTAGGGCACGAGCTCTGTTTTTATATTCAGGACAATGAAAAATAGAATGGACTGCAAAGCTGCATGAAAAAGCTTGATTAATGTTGGCATTATGGGGAGAGGTAGCACCACAGCTGCAAATACCTTTTTAGTTGATCATTAGCCGTGTCTCATCTCGAATACCCACCGCTATAAAATGCTAAGAATTCTTTTCTATCATTAATCCAGGCTTCCTCTTATTGCCAAGCATTCTTTCTGATTGAGCCATAGTGTTAACCCTTTAAACACATCTGCATTGCAACCTCAGAGCACTACATGAAAATTTGGACCCCTTTTCCAGTCTTAGAAAAATTATTTAAACACTGACCAAGCTTTATGTTACCGAGGCTGATAGTCAAATCACCTGCTAAAAGCCCAAGCGAACAGACTTTGACCTCGTGACATTCAGGGAGCTCAGATTACATTTCCTAACTCATTTGTGACTATGGAATAAAAACCTGAAGTTTACATAGAACTAATCTACCAGCCTACAGTGCTGCCGTAAAAGACATTAGATGCAAAAATGCTCTTTTTGGTCTATATAACTGTGTGGTTTCTGCATCAGCCCAGTCCTTGAAATTCTATCTTATCCCACATAATCCTGAAGAAAAAGGTGATCTGAAGACAGTTTCTACAGCAGGAAGAAGAGGCTACTGAGGACTTCAGTGCTGTTCTCAGAATACTCCGAGTTTTACTGCTTGGGACTGGGCTGGTATGCATATAGTGCAGCTTTAATCTACTGTGGACCACCACCATACGGGGGCTATGGATATTGCTCAGTACTACAGAAGGATTTCTCTTTACAAAGACTACAAGGTGCAGGTTTGGTTTTTGGTTTGTTTTTCTTCTTTTTTTTGGGGGGGGGGGGGGGGGGGGGGGGGTGTTACTGTCTCCCTCCTTAGCACTACTGTTCCCATGATGAAGTGGCAGGTATAACTTTTTTTTTTTTTGGGGGGGGGGGGAGGTGGCTGGTATTGTTGGGTTTTTCTAAACATTTTAATAATGAATTTAATAACCAAGCATTTCTCCAGAGCATAAGAGAAATGGAAGCATACCTATGTGACTGCACTCAAGCAGTTAGGAAAGAAGGAAGGTTGTGCACAGATAAATAATTGACTAAAAGAGAACAAACAGACATTAGCTGTAAATGGTCAGTCCTTAGAGTAGTAAGAAGTCACCAGAGGTGTTCTTCAAGGTGTCCGTGCTGGGATCCACACTATTTAACTGTATCCATCAATGAGTTGGAAAAGTGCTTCAATGCCAAACTTTTCTGAGTATCCGAAGGTATTCAGGGTGATACAGATGAGGACAGATTATGAAGGATGGCAGAAGGACTTTCCAAGACAGCATGTCAAGGCAATAACATGGCAGGTGAAATACAACAAAGAAGATGAATTTAAAGCAATGTATGATAGATAGTTCCATGAAAATATCACCTCACTGCTCAGCAACAATAAAAAACAAAAACCAAACACCAAACACCAAGAACAACCTTAGGGATTATTAGAAAAAGATTAGGGAACAAATTAGAAAACAACCTGATGTCCTAGAAATTCATGGCTTGCCCGAACGTTGAATTTTCGGTGCAGTTCTGGTTGTCTCATGACAAAAAGAGTATGTTAAAATAGGAAAAGGTTCAGATAAGTGTAACAAAGATGATGAAAAGGATGTAATGAATAATGACTGAGTAGGGTAGGTATGGAAACGCTATGAAAAAGGCATGAGTGGGTAGAGACTGACCATCCACTCTCTTCTAATAACAGTAGTAAACACCGTCATCAAAAGACAATGAGAGTCAGGTTCAAAGCAAACAAAAGAGTAAGACTTCCTAGCAGTCTGTGATGACCTATGGGACTCCTTGCCAAAGGATACGAATGCAAGAGGAATATACATTCAAAGAGAAACTCCACATGTACACGGAAAGAGCTGAACAGACAAAACCCAACAGCTCAAGAAATCCCCAAAACGGAAGATAGTTGGAGGCTTGAAGCAGAAGGTGTTATGTATGTTGCCTGGGTCCCTAAGCATCCACTTGGGATCACTGCTGGAGACAGAGCACTGAGCTAGATGGACCCTGTATTTAAACCCATGTGGCTCTTTTGATATTTTTACAAGGAGCCTTTCCAAGAATCACATTCATTGTCAGTAACTACAACCCCAGACATCTTTCTCAAAGCAAGTACAATATTTATGAAGAAAGTATTTAAGAAAGCAAGTATGTGGTCTTTCAGCATAGCTTGAAGTACCTTAGCATGAAGATTACATCCAACAGTTAATTAATTAATTACTAGATTAATTAATATATCCTTCACACTGGAAGTCAGCGATCACTTAGGTCCATGAGCATTAAAATAACTCATTTAATTATTCTTTCATTGCCATCAGCTAGTATTAATGTTCAGTAAGAAGATTTGACTCTAGGTTCATTTATGCATAATATGGCAAATTAAGACTGTAATAATTTGTGTTGAAACTCAGCTTGCAACAGTTTCTTTTAAAAATCATTCCAATGCTCAGTTCTGCTAGTCAGCAGGATTGAATTACAAATGTTACTGTCTACATCTTGAAATATCTTCTGCAAAAATGAGAGGCCTTCTAAAAGCGATCCCATCTAAGTATCATATTGTTATTTCTTCCCTAGATACCTGGCAGGTGTAGGCCGTTACCCAGCAGAGATAGGCTCGGGGTTAACTTTATTGTGTAATGCCTCAAATGCCCTGGGATATTCAGCATAGCCTTGCAAAGGGCACACATGTAGCTCTCTAAATGCTGTATATCATTCTAATCCATGGAGAGTATAATGGATCTCCTCTGGAGAGTGTAAGCCTTTCTACTCAAACTGAGTATTAAAACATGTGTGCTCTCAAAACAGTTATTTGGCACCAGGTGTTAATTTTAATTTGACTATATGGATTTTGCATTATGCAATATTTGATACGTATTTCTTGACCTCCTCACACTTGCTTCCAATACGCCTTGCCACTTGTACTGGTGGGTTTTGTAATGACTACTTTTGTCTAGTGGGACAGGAACTAGATCAAAAGAAGTTTGATCAATCTGAAGGTGGAAATGCCTTCCAGTATACTACGGTATACAGTGGATTTGAATGACCATGCTGGAAGATGCAAAGCTCTGCAGTTCTTTGCTCTGCGTTAATTCATTTTGCTCATAGGCACCATGGCTTCGAGCCTCGATTCCTGGAGTGGTGAGGCCTTGCCACTTTGCTGTTTGCAACAGGAAAGCCATGCTGAAGTCTTGGCTCTCTTCTTGCTGAATGCTGGACAAATTTTTCTAAGCCTTGCCTGCAGTTACAAATAAAAAGCAGATGTGATTATTTTTGTCTATACAAATTTCTGTAGCATGCATTATGTTCCCTGGCATATAATCTATGAAAGCAGTTATGACACACGCTAATCTCTCTCTTTTCAGGGAAATGAGATGGGTGTTAAAGTTTTGTGGTCGTGGTAGTGTTTGTTTTTAATCGTAAGTATTCCCGTGAAATGAGTGTGATTATCGGGTGTTTTGTCTACTTGGATGTGAAAGCCAATGGGTTCACTCTCAGCGAGTGACAATTTCTCAAACCATTGATCTGTGACAGCCTTGTCCCTATTCCTCATCAGACAGAATAAGGGGCACCAAATTAAACAAAAGGCAGCAGGTTAAAGAAACTCCAAAGGAAGCTCTTCATCATTAAAAGCAGAATGAAATTATGGAAGTCATTGTCACAAAGTACCGTGGAGGATGAAACAAATAATTTTAAAAAGAAATAAGCAAAACTGACGGAGAAGAAGCCCATGAAGTACTACTAAATGCCAGATATGGGTGCAATTTCCATCCCAGGGAAACTCTGGGCCACTGGCTGCCAGAAGCAGGAGGGTACCGGGAGAGGTATCACCGTGTGCTTTTACTTGCCTCACACCTCTCCCTTACCCATCTTAGCCCCTGCCAGAGGTGGGAAACTCTGCTCCTTGTACCTTTATTCTAACCCTACACATCCTTTCTTCGCTAAAAATATGGTTAAAAATCCTGGGATATAATGGGCCCCTAGAATAAGGCTTATTATTCTGCATTGTTTCATGTCTAACAAGTGCAGAGAGGCCCTAAGGAGAGTGAGTAGCCTGTTGCGTGACGTGTTCTACTCCAGCAAGGTCTATCTGTGCCATCATGCTTTGGTTCTTGCGCCCTAAGCCATTTTCAGTCCAGAATCTGTTCAGACACGACAGCGCATGACCATGTTTTGCTAACTCTTGGCTTCTCAGCTAGAGCTGGCTAATGTCCAGCTACATTGGACAGGACTGCAGCCAGCATGTGGCTGACTGCATCTCAGGGTATATGGATACCCATGGGAAGACCCTTTCCTTACCTCCAGAAGAAACAAGATGTATTTCCCACTGCACTGTCAAGATGAGATGGTGAACAGGGGAGCTCCACGCACAGCCCAGTGCTGCCCCACTGTTCACTGAATTTCACTGGTATAGTCAGAAGCATGAGATAGTTCTGCTGCCAAAATTGCATCTAAAGAGAGTTGTTGCCCACAGTAGCTGAAAAATGCACAGTGAGAACTTTTCTATCCCTCTCTTCCTCAAGAAGGTCACCAACAAACAGAGCATTTGCTTGGGCTCTACCTCAGTGAGGACACCTTCAAGTGTAGGGAGCACATACAGTATTCTGCTTTCAAACATCATGTTTTATGCTGAAAACCAGCCTCTGCATATGCCAAGGACATTGGTCTCTTGTTCTCTTGCTCATAGTTAAGGTCAGACCAAATGTGAGCTTTTCAGAAGAAATCTTGTAAAACTTTCCCATATCCCACTCTCCCCAGAGCTATCAGAAAGATTTCCCCTTCCTGAAGAACTTTGCTCTTTTCTTCATTACTCAGAAGTCACTCTCCAAAATAATACCAAGCTCCAGGCAGAAAAAAAAAATAAATTCACCTTGGAACTCAGCAAAAATAGAAGATATTTTATCTCAATATATCATGGGATTTATTTTTTTGGACAAACTATAATTTCCCAAAATACTGTCTGATAAGGAAAGTGTCTTTTCTAGTTGTAAGTCATATTGTCAGCATAGCCTCTTTGTCTTGAGCAGAGTAAGGCTGCTTTATACCAGCTGAAAATCTGATTCCTCAGCTATAGCAGTGTGACTGGGTGCTGTTTTCTAATCAAATAACCACTGTGAAATACCTGATTCACTTTGCACCCAACAGCTGTACTTTCAGCCTGTGTTCCCAGTCACACTCTGAAAACAAGCACAATAAGAAAGGGCGAAACAGCTGCAACTTCTCAACAGAAAAAAAAAGAAGGGGAAAAAAAAAGGTTGTTGTCAGGCTCCAGCTTAGGAAGGAAGTAAAACCATTTTTCTTTTCCGTCTCATGCATGTCAGCTGTCTTAGAAAAATTATTACTGCTCTGTTTTGTAACAGAAACTCCACAGTATTTGGTAAACTACAAACTCCAATCTATTCATGGCCAAATACAGATTTAACATTTCTGATGCAGCCAAAACATGCTCAGTATGTCAGTGGGATGCAATTACTCTCCAGGAAAGCTTTAAAATTCACCTCCTGGCCTCAATTATCCTCCTTAAAAGAATTCATGAATCTTCTGTATTTGGACCATCCAGATCAATTTTATTTTAGTTTTAGATTTTTGCTGAAAATATTGAATGTTTAGTGAAGGAGGCTGTATTTTCTTTCCAGTATTAGCACTTTCCAGAGTTAAGTCACTAATTCTATGTAATCAAACCAAAAGCACAAGCAGAAAACAGGTGACTTCCTTGGTTGGGCCATTAGAACACAGTTTTGATGAGTAGTGCCATAAGCTTCAGTGGAATCACTTGGAAAGATATGAACTATTCATTGTGACACATCTCTAAATATATCAAATCCTCAGCATCAGGTAGCCATCATCTACAGAGAAAAAACTTTGTTCTCAGAAACTACGTGCTAAACCTTCTGTTGACTTTTGCAACAATGCTGTGCTATAGTCTTGTGGTAAAGAGAGAAACAGATGGAGATGGAAATAGAGTCAGAGATGAGGGGACAGGCGGAAACTGATGAGCAGAAGAAATGCAAAAGGAGATGGAATGAAAGATGGCAAGAGAAAGGAAAGAAAGAAAAGCAGGAGAATGAAGTGGCTGGCTGCTGATGAAGTAAAAGCAAGTACAATGGGAGAATATGAGAAACATTTCCCAATCAGTTTCTCTCAAGTTGAGTTTCAGCAGCTTTCTGCTTCCACAGCACAGGCTTTGAGCTACGATTCAATTGAGGTGACATGAACACTGTATTTTACACATCATTTTTTCCCCCCCAAAATGTTTCATAACAATTAAAGGAAACCCTAAATTAATAGAGCAAAAACATGAAATAAATGCTCATTACTTTCACCAAGCCGTTTCATATTTGGGCACTTCAGAAGTCAGACAGAGGTACTACTCTTTCTTCTAATCTCATGGACGACTGGTAGTGCTGAAATTTATGTCATAAGCTAGATTGTCTAAATATGCTAAGGTTTTCAAATATGGTAAGGTTTTCAAATATGGTAGTCAAAGAGAATACAAGATGAACTAGATTCACTAGAAGGCCTGAGCTGCTTTTCTAATTTTAAAAATGTATCTGCAAGTATCTTTTGCTTTTAAATAGTTGGCAAGAAAATATGTTCGCAAGATATTAATACAATATAACCAGATTTAAAACAGGTTCCCTGACAGGTAGAAGCATACATATCTCTGGAAGCAGACATATCTCTGAAGGGATATAGTCAACTCTGAATAGCAACAAGTTACAAGGGGGTTGCACAGGAAAATTCAATATTTGCATGTACAAAGAGCTAAAAATGTGAGTGCAAATAACTGTGCAAAAGTGAAGTGTATTCTAAATGAGAAACTGAGGATTCTTTGCAATATGTTCCAGCAGATTTGTGAATGAAACAAAAATGGACATCATTACATTTCTCTGCTAAAAAATGTAGGAAAGTGTTTGGAGATATCTTTTTGATAAATTAAGTAATTAGATTAGCCTGATTTTTTTAACCCATTTTGCTTCAGTAATGGTAATTTAATAGCTCAATTTTTAATGATCTCCATCTCATTGCAGTTAATAGCTATATTTCCATAGAAACACTGCAAATCTCCTTTAGTTGGGCATTTGCTAACGAACATTTTTGAAAGCACTTCCTAGATAACTATTAATGAAAAAAAGAGAAAGAAGATTTAATGTAAGTGAACATTAAATTCTGCAAAAAGTTGTGTCTGCTGTATCCCATGGACCTAGTATCTCTTCCAAGATCCTTTAAAGGCAAAACAAATACGAACCTTTTTATTTGGAGGAAGCATCATCAGAGGTAGTCACTATGCTTATTCTCCTGGTGGTTGCACCAAACCCTCAGAGAGCGAGTTCCTACTTAGTACAATATGAGCCAAATGCCAACCTCCCCCTGTAGCTCAAGCTGATCTACTTCAATGATGAGAATATTTCTGCTGATGGCAATGTGGAGTTTACATAATAGTCTTTCTTTTGATCTGTAACTGAACCTGGAATGGAAAATGTATTCTGGAAACATTTTAATTGTTTCTTGAGTTGGGCAAACATTTGAATGAAGTGTGTGGTGCAGGACTTGAATGAATAATTTAAAGTATGTTACAAATAAAAATAATGCTGCCTTGCACTTTCCACCAAACCTCCCTAAAAGCTTTGTGACAGCTGAGAAGAAACGCTGCAAGGAAGACAGTAGTTGTTATTAACTGTATTCTGTAGATAAGAAAATGGTTTCAGAAAGGTTAAACAAATTGCTCCTGTTCGCTGTGTGAACCAGTTTCTACATTTAAGAACGGAGCGTGGGTTGGTCCTGTGCCCAATGTGCAGCTCTTAGCAATTTGCCTTTCCTGTGCTGAAGACAAACTGCAGCTTACAGTTACCAAGGTCATCAGGGGAAGTTCAGGTAAAATTGACAGGGTTGACATCAAACTTTTCGTTAAATTCCTGTCTTTTAAGAGAATGAGAAACATGATTTTCTCCAGTTTTTCACCGTACTTTGTGGTAAATCACTTTGACCTCCTTCTCTGTAGGAGCATTACTGATTTTGCATTACAGGTCAGGTCCTGTGTCCAGACTGTGCAGAAGGCAGAAGTGGAGGTCTTTGGAGGAATTGTAAGATTCCTTTTGTCCAGAAAGGGATATGCATATACTGGGGACAATATTGTAACCCTACTTACCACAAGAAAGGGAAGGCTTGCTTTTATATAAAGTTACAGGTACCCCAGTATTTTCTAATGGAAGGTTACGGGAAATGGGAAAACTCGAAGAGCACAGCACTGATGGCTTTCTGATCAGTTTCAGTTGCTGCTGGTTGGGGGACAACACGACTAACTTTGATGACCCTCTGCAGCCTAAAGAGCAAGAATGCCCCAAAACTGCCAATATTTCTGGAAGCCCACTAGAAGACAAATAATAGTGGCAGTGTAAAAGGACACAGGTCCTTGGGTGCAAGAGGGATCCAGGCTGAGATGCACATCCAGGCTGGACTCTATGGCAGCTGGAGAAGCCAAGCTCTCCAAGGTGGTCATTCTAGGATGACAGTGTTTGAAGTAAGATGAGTGACTAGAAGGAGCCTTTGATGCTTTCAAAGTATTTTGTCTTATGTTTGACTGTCAAGTTTTTAAAGGACTTTTGGCTCTATGGGTTAGATTTATTCTGTTAGTCACCCACAAAGAAGTCATGTAGTGTATTCTACCTGTCTAGATTAGTTTTGTATTCAGTGGAGGGAGACAGACTTCTCAGGAAGGTGATTCACCGGTTATTATGGAAACCTGTTTTAGGACAGGAAGAACTGCTGTCCAAAAAAACAGGGTGAGACATGAATGAGCAAGAGCCCGAAAATCTAAGATGCTCTCAGAAAAACTGGAAAGTAGGTGGAGGAGCTAATCTCAATTCTACAGCTGCGAGTCATAGGCTATGGGTATATTAACAAATAATGTGGTGCCAGAAAAGTGGATCAGTATATAGAAAGAACAAATGCTGAAGCTCCTGCTTCTACATTATAAGGTCTCTTGGCATGTTACATTGAACTAGGTTTAATCTGATCCTCTAGACCAAATGGCAATATGAAGCATATATTTGAAGCTGTCTGAAGAATCAGGCACTGTCTTGGACTTTTCTGCTCCAGCATATTTGAAGTGGATCCAAGCCAGAGCTTTCAGTTTAGTTCTTTCTGAAAGAAATCTAGTTTGTATTGACCAAAACGGCTCTGTGAACTGAGCCAGCTGGACTAAGTAGAGATCATGGTAGAATTTGCTTCAAAACCGTTGCTCCAAACCACAAAGCCCATGTAAACACTCAAAATGCTGAATGCTCTATTAGGCACTTTGTCTATATTCCAGAAGCTCTCCTTTACTCAGCAATTTCAATTTTCAATGCCCTGTTTAACTGGGGTAATACTGCTCCTCACTTTCCACCATCCTGCTAAACTCCAGTATGTTTTTTCATCGTGAGAGTGATACTTACCTGCATGAAGCGGCCCTCTGAAGTTCCCAGATTGGCAACAGTAAGGTTCCCTTTGGTGAAGACAGATATCGATGTTAACAGGACATTGTTGAACTGGCCCATGAACAAGTCAACCCTCTGCAAAGGAGTCGTAACTTCTACACGATATTCATCATCTTGTGCTCTGCAGTATGAAGCGTTTCTTGAAAAAGCCTGTTTGAAAATGAAGTACAGATGAGTATTGTCTTTACGAGTAGGAATGGAACTTTGTCAGAGTGAAATCATTTAGCACAAATGCATTTGACCAAAAGTATTTTAAAATGTTTCAAATTTAATTGCTTCATCAGTTATGATGTTCCATGAGGAAGGCAAGGACTTCTTAGTGTTATGGGAATGATTCTTTCAACTTTTTTTATCCTGTCTGTTGCAAATAAGACATAGGGTCTTTATTTAACCAGATGGTATGTGTATAAGCACATATATCAAGGTTTCCTTTTTCTTAGTGTCTTCCATAATGCTGCTTCTCCAAGAGTCTCAGAATTCTATGACTGCAGAGGCTGCCCAGTGACACATCTGTTTTTAAAACAGTGATTCCTAGAAAATGATTCCCTAAAAACTGCAATTTTTAAAAACTTTTCTTTTTGCCTCAATATAACAATTTCCAGTATTATTCTCCTTCTGTTATTTCTTCACCACCTTTTTCAGTGTTAAGACAGAAAAGATGGAGAAAGAGAAAAGGGAGATAAGCCAGGAAAAATATGTTTCTGATTGTATAGTTAAATGAAACTATGGGGAACCATCTTTTTACAATTACTTAAGCTATTTCATTGATCATCTATGGCTCGTGCACTATTTTGTCCAATCTCTGTATGACTTAAGTGTACTATAATAGTTGCTGGATTTGCAGGATTTTCTTTTTCACTTGGGGAATAGAGATTACATGTTTTCAATTTTCATTGGAAAAATTATTGAACGGTATGTTTTAAGTTGTCTCTCTGGAAGAATATAACCTGCTGCCCTGATAATTCAATAGTAATCTATTAACTGGTAATTCCATTAATATTGATACTACATCATCTGCTTTGATGAGATCATACAGAAAATAACTGGGAAGCCCCTAAAGGATCTCTAACCAGTTTAAATTTGGAAGTCATCTAGCATGTTCCCACTGTGACATAATTTATGAATAAACATGTAGGGAGATTATAAAGGATCTTACGGTGGTTGCCTCTGCTGAAATCAATAGAGAGCTTAATTTTTCCTAATTTTTTGATTGATTTGTTGTTGCTAAAAACATGGTTTTAAAAAAATCTTTTCCAAAGCTTGAAATATACCTTTGAAAGACAGAGTCTTTCCACTAAATTCAATGGATCTGGTTCATACCGTTAAAAAACACATAGGAGTAAAATTTATTTTTCTTGTTTTCTAGATTGAAACGTGTTTCCCTCAAAGTACTATGAGAAAACAAGCAATGACCAAAGAATTTCTTGCTGCTTTAACCCTGGTGAACTCTGGAAAAAATAAAAAAGGCATTGAAATGCTATTAACAAAACGTTCAACCTGACAGCTCAGTCCTTTGCTGTTTATTGTAATGTTTCAGAAGTGTGCACAGGAACAGCACTGGCAGGTGAAGTGTTCTGTGATCCCTGGGAGTTGCAGTCAGTGCTGGTGCCACCTTTTCTCCAGGTATCCTGTCAATTTACTCTATCATTTAGGTAAAAACCTGCATAAGACCGAACAAGAGCAACAAAAGTCTCTGGCAGAACCTTAATGATACAGAAAGAGGGCTTCTAGATTAGATCTGATTAACAGTTTGGTTATCGAAACTCTAAAGGGTTTGTGGTATTAGTTTTGGTATTAACTGTTAATGTATGGTGTGTTTTGCTCAGC
>NW_010407633.1:31439-33979 GCF_000710305.1 Buceros rhinoceros silvestris | reverse complement strand
AACTGAACTAATACTTTGCACTAGACATACTGAATACTCTAAATATTTTTAAACTGGTATTTGACTGGATTAAATCATCAACAGACAAATCTAGCCTTTCTTTGTTTTGGCCACCAAACAAGCTAAAAGCTTTAGTCTTTTGCACTCATATCCTACCCAGTCTAGAAGTATTTCTGAAACATCTGTGCAAAGATTACTCACACAATGAGTATGAATAGTTCAAGTACAGAAAGATGTACCGTTTTCATGCTTTTTGAAATAAGGCAGATTTCTGAGTTTACCTTCCCCCAGCGTGGGATCTCTGCTCTTCGCCATAACTCCTTTTTTTCCCAAAAGCAAATTACTTTGGAGAGTGATGTTTCTGTGCTAACTTTGAAAAAGTACTTCCTCCTCTGCAGTCATCTCAACACAATTTGAACATTCTGACATGTTGCATGAAACTCTGTTCAAGCTCTTCTTAAGAAATGGCTAGATTTTCCTGCTTTGCCCTGACACCTTTCCTAGCTTCCCCAAGTCAGTTCAACCACAAAGTCAGCTCAGCCTTCCTCCGAGATGTCGTAAGTTTGGGTATCTGCCCAGGAACCTGCAGATTGTTCCACATATGGCTCTCTTACAAAACCTGGGGCTTCATGGATTCAACATAATGTAAAGTTAGCTGTTTAAGAAATAGGAAGGCTTTGATCTTTGAGTAGAAATGCAGAGATTAAAAGGCTACTTAGAAAACTAAAGAAAGATTGATAACATGGAAAACGTCAGCAAAGAAGCTGCTTTAAATTAACTCTTTGAAGCCTGAATCTCTCCCTCCCCTCCTCTCTCTTAGTATACACGTAAGTATCCATTTGGCTGTCAATGTGGAAAAATAACTGATGTCAGATGATGCACTCTGGATATTATGCCAAGTTCCAGTGACAAATCACACAACTATTGAACAAGAGCATAGCTAAGTGCTTGGGTCCGGCTATATCGCTTCTCCTGTAGCACGAGGTGCCAAGTGTGCATGATTCACAGAGAGGGGCTTCCTGAGGCTGGTGTAGGTGCGCCACTGGAATGCAGTGAGGTGTGGACGAGTCCTGTCTTTCAGCTATGCTCAGAAGGGTAGGAGATAACCAACACTATCTTATTTGTTCATAGGGGAAATTGTGTTGTTTTGGCATTTACCTTGGATTTAACCCACAGAACACAAACTGAAAAAGACTCTAGACATTGTTGAGCTGGGGTATCAGGAGCTGTCACTGTCTGGCAGTTGGCTGATGATTTATAAATCATATCATTGAACGTAAAAATATTTCAGACAGAGGTGCACATTTGAAGAGGAAAGTGCAAAGTGGGGAGGAAATCTCAAAAAAATTAGGTCAGTGTCAGAACCAATCACAGAGTCTAGTCTCTAGTCTGAACACTAGACTCAGGGAAAAAGAAAAATCAGAATTTTACTCAAAGACTTCTTGTGAGCTTTTCTGTTATTTGCAGCAATAGTAATTTGGAGAACAATCCTCCAGGCTTGTCCTTCTAGAGCTGGCCAAAACCTATTCTTCTTAGTTAAGTGTAGTGCTCAATTACAAAATGATACGTGTAATGTCTTGATGGTATGTTTCATGTCTTGAATAAACCAGAAATTAATGACTTAATCACTGCAGAACATTCACACTGTCTTGTGAACGATTTGGAGGGCATCATTAAAATTAAAATTTAATTTGACAAATTGGGGAAATGGTATGAAAGTAACCAGGTAAAATTTCCTAGTGTCAATTGTAAAATACCACACTTACGAAGAACTAAGTGAAACTAAGAATAAGCAGGAGTCTTATTTCTTGCTGGTTTGTTTATACGACTATTCACTCATTGGCTGTCAAGAATCAAATTCCTAAGTATCAACTTTTGATTTCTGCTAGGAGTCTCCCTCAAAAGACATGGGCACCCACAAGTGCCAACAACGTTTCTGCTTCGAGTACTTCTATGGCATTACACGGAGCTGGTGGAAATGAGTTACTGCTAGATTAGCTGGATCCTGATAATTGCAAACGGCAAAATCCTTTTCCAAAGAAACTCCTGTAGAGTGAATTAACAGATGATTCTACATAACAAATTGATCCCCAAGTGCCCTGGTTTGAGCTCAAACTTCCTTGTTTTGGGTAACGGACAAATAGAATTATTCCATGTAGTACAATAATTCCGCATTTAATTGGTTAAGAGAGTCAGGTGAAACGTAATGTTACGTCGGGAGCCTTTAAAGGCAGCAGCTCGGGGGAGTGACCTCCCTTTGGCTTCCGGGCAGCGGCACGAAGGCAGCACTGCCGCAGCTCTGCCAGCAAGAGACCAGGCCGGGACCAGGCCCAACCCAGGCCAAGACCAGGCCGGGACCAGGCCGAGACCAGACTGAGACCAGGCCGGGACCTGAGGGCTGCATCGTCCGGATCGCCTAAGGAATCACAGACTTTAAGCTATTCCTGCCGTGAGTCCCGTATGAACAGCGGGTGAAATACTCGAACTCCCTCCTGTTGCTTCGTGAAGGGAGTTCTCTAGCTGATCTGCTGCTTCCGTGG
>NW_010407633.1:21928-31193 GCF_000710305.1 Buceros rhinoceros silvestris | reverse complement strand
TAAGGGATTTCTCTAGCGGATCGGCTGCCCGCGGGGGTTTCCCCCCACCCCCGCCTTCCTCGCCGCGAGAGGAATTCTGCTCCGGGCTGAGAGCGGCAACAGCCTCCACTCCCACCTTGCCGTTGGGTGCCTGCCCAGAGCACTGACCTTGAGAAGAACAGACTGTTAAGAACTCTGGTTATCTGAATCCTCTCTTCTTTGTTTTTTTTTTCCTTTTTCTCCTTTCTTGGTTTGTGCCTATATACATATATAATAGTGTATAATTGTGTGGTTTTATTGTTTATTAAAAGTTTGTTTCAGTTTTCTGAACGCAGACCGAGGTATGAATTTCTTCCTTCCCTTTTAAAACCCTTCTGTCTCTGGTAAGACCGAGGGAATCGTTAAGGAATTCGAGGAGTGGTTTACCTCAGTCCCCTCGACCCTTAACACCAAGTCAACTAAAACCAGAGAAGGTGTGTGAGATGCTTATCTCCTCCGTTGTAGAAGTCAATGAATTAAGCTGAATAATAAAACTATAGTTTTCAGGAGTGTGTCCTATTAGAATCAAACACATAAGGGTGAAAAATTGCATGTACAGCAGACTCTGAACAGGAAAAGTAACAGTGAGGAATACAGAAGAATCTTATCAGATTTCCCTCTCTAAATTTTCTTGTGTATTTTTAGGCAATACAGTTTTGCTGTACTGTAAAAGATTTGAATTTTCTAGGTAGCCTGCAGTATTTCTCTTCAGGTGAGAAGTGCATTTGATCACTGCTTCTCTCCATGTGACATACAAGAAGTGATTCTGGTCCAAATAACGCAGTGAAGCCAAGGTGTTGCCTGAAGATGAGTAAGGACTTCACCCTGAGAGGGTGAGGACTTCACCACCATCATGTTGGAGTTCTTTTAGAGGGCTGGATTTAGAACCTGTATTGTCCATTTCCCAGCCCAATGCAAATAAAAGCGAGAGACACTATAAATTTGGCCTCTCTATCATTGTTATATTTGAAAGGAATTACTCCTTAAATTTCATAAACCTCATAAATCTTTCCAGCTGTCACGTACCAGTCTTTCATTTTGGTCTCAGTTAGAGATGACTACCAAGATCCTTGTACTTACAGCTCTTTGACAGAACGGGGAGAGGGGAAAAACAACCATGACAAATTCTTTGGTTTCTGGCACATTTACAGACTCTGTTCACTTCATGTCGCCCTCTGTCAGTTCCCTTGGCAAAGGGGCTATCTCCCTTCTCCTTTCCCACATGGCTTCATACCACAGCTGGTCAGGGGAAATATATAGCTTTCTACCATACTATCGCAAAGGAACATTTTTCCCTCTGCAATTTATAAGACAGAAAGTTTGTGAAATGGACAAAATTTTACTACTAGTAACTCTAAAAAGTCATAGTCGCATCTATTGTTCTCACTATATGCAAGTGTCATCGGGTGTCTGAGTTCTTTATGGTTATGAGCACATTCAACGTTGAAATATGGAAAAAATACTGACACAATTACTTTTTTGGAAGTAATTGACTAGAAAATAATCTCTTGTGAATGAACTCCAGCGCTGCGCAACAGGGCAGAAGAGAAGCCAGCCAGAACTGGGGAACATGAGAAACAGAATTCTCTGGATGTAGCATATCGGCTTTCACCAACATGATCAACTCCAAGTCCTCAGTGAGACTTTCCACCCACTGGGTCAGTGTAACTGCAGTGTTAGTTCCCCCAACTAGCTGCTGCACCTTCAAGAGAAGCAACTACAGGTAACTAAGAAGTCCGGCCATACCTCAGTACTAGTCATATGTACTGTTCAACAGTAGGCCACAAGCACGAACAGGGTTCCCCTTGGCATCACGATAACATTACAGTCATATTCGCCCATTTCACTTCCTTTATCAAAGATTATCAGTTAAAAGATTGGGGCTTTCATATCAAACTATTGGACATATGCATACTGACACGGTCAGTAAGTCCTCAGAAAAAGGTAGCCCAAACGGACGAGTCAGCTATTATTTGCACTAGGGACAGCAGGGAAGGCAGACTAGAGCAGTCTGCTGGGGATACACAGTGCATACCTCAGCTGCTGCTCTCACAGCACTGAAAGACCATTCATTTCCACATTAATGTGGCCATGATAGGTACTACCTAGGTATGTGGAATTTCCTTCCTCTTCAAGCACTGTCTTGTCAAACAGCTAACTTGCTCTTCCCAAGAGCTCCAAATGGAACAGAAATCACTCAGCAGTCACATCACAAGAGAAAAGTATTTGATAACACAGTATTCAAAATGCTATGTGCTTTGTAAAAGATTTCTGCACAGCACCACTAGACATAATCACCAAGCACTTCTTGTAATCCGAAGGAAGAGGAAAATGAATAATAAATGGAACAGCTCAATTTTGCCAGTGGACTTAACTTTACGTGCTAAAAAATTACCATAGGAACAGACCCACCGCGCTGCTGGTTTATTCTTGACTAGTGAAAGACAATGGGAGAGTGTAGGTGCTGTGAACTCAAGTCCAGCACTCATGGAGAACTGAACACTCCTGGAGCAGGGCACTGGGTTCTCCTGTTCCTAAGAATTTCTGCTGAGGCACTGAAGCTCTACTCTGAAAGGTAAAAGAGTTTTTTCCTCTTTCTGTTTTGAACAAAGAACTGTTTCCCTCTTCTTCCTTTCTCCTCTTCCCAATATTCCTCATGTATTTGAAGGCAATTTAAAGATTTGGGGCTTTTTGTAAAATACAGAAGAAATATATTCCCGTTCTGAGAATAAACTTCTCAAATCTCAACTGTGAAGTAGGAGACTTGAAGAGAAGGCAAGCAGCAGGAACCAGTCCTTTAAGAAGGAAACAGTCAAGCAATTCTAACTAGGCAGTAGCCACTACTGTATGTTGCTACTGCCTGCAGATGGTCCGAGTTACAGCAAACCAACCCTTCAAAATACTACCTGTTGCAAAATAAGGAACAATTTAGAGGGAATTACTTAAGGATTAATTACCTTTAAGCTATACTTTCAATTTCAAGGACTTGTTCTAGAACTTACCAAAGCTAATGGAAAGATTACACAATTTTTTATGATCCCTAGAGAATTTTCTTAAAGAACTCCACCAATGCCGTATTTTAGACAGTTTCATCTCACTAACTCTTAATACTTGTTGCTTTGATCTACTTCACTGCTAAAATGAGAGGGGGGAAGGAAGTTACTGTACTGATGCTCCACTTGAGGTAATAGATAAAAAGACATCCATGTTAAATGTAATTAGTTAATACAAATTAAGATGATTACATGTTCTATTGTCAAGATCATTCAAAGAGTTATTTGCTTTTGTCATTGAACAGTGCTGCATTAGTTCTCATAATCTGGTTAGTGCATTAGCACTAAGTAAATCCTATTGATTCAGCAGATAAAATCGACCTAAGTAATCTTCGTATTTTGCTGATTTCCCTTACATTAATTGAACATGTAACTCAGTATATAGATTATCAAAAGAGAAGCGTTGACTAACTACACGTTTTTAAGAAATAAAACAATGCATTGGAGATGTTGTGTTGATAAAGTTGATGCAGTTTTGCTGTACATTTGTAGTGTGCATCAGGTACACCTTTCATCAAGTCCTTACTTATATGGAAGCTGTGGAGAAACGGAAAAGCTGTGAATACTAAGTAGACCAGTTATCCTAAGATAATGCTGAATGTGGAAACTCTTATTCCAAGACAACATTGCACAACAACTGCATGCCTAGCCAAAACAGTGGTGCAAGAGATGTGTGGGATGGAAAGGAGTCCAAAAAGTAGAAGAAAATCATACAATTTGCCCTAATTTCCACAGACCGTGTATAAAAGCAGGGTAACAGCTGCCTTTAAGAAAATGAAGCTCTCATTATCACTTCCCCCAAGATCATTCCTCCTCGAACATTTCACTATTTTCACCCACTCCACAGACAGCACAAGTACTATTTCTTCGTGATCTCCACTTGCTTTCTGAACCATTTATGTCATGGATCTTCTTCCTTAGCAGTGTATTTTTTTTAATTTACTGTGGGATTCGACTCTGGCTTTACTTGTATGTTTGGAAATAAGGAGTAATTCCACTCTGATGCACAATCTGTCTGAGATCAGAAACCCACATGCCACCTAAAAAGCTCAAGTAACAGCATACTCTCCCAGATAATAATTACCTACTGTTGCTTTAGTGAGCAATAATGACAGCAATATGTGGTCCTGAGTCAGAACAAGTACAGTAAGCAGAGAAACTGCTGAGGTAAGGTTGGTGCTGAGTGAGCTGAAAAGCAGATGCCTGCTTTGTCAGGACTTATGTGTCTCTCCATCATCTGGCAGGAGAACCTGAGGAAAATTCACTGCTTACTGAGATGTCTCAACTACCTACCAAAGCCAGGTGGGAAGAATCCAGGACTTAGATCTGCATGCAGTGCACTGCAGAATCAGCTTCTCTTCCTGTGGAACATGAAATTGTTTATGAAAAAATCCAAGAAGATCATTCAGGAGGGGCTGACACAGTCCCATTGCACAACAGCCATCAGCAGACCAGACAGGAACTTCACCCAGGGCAAATGAGTCTTAGAATTTGATGTGAATCCAGAAAAAGAGGCTTAGATCTGAATACTGTACATCTCTAGTGTCCTTAACATTACATACCTGCTAGTCTACATTTTGGACATCTCCTCCTGGGTTTTCAAATTTGCAAGGTTATATACGATAAGAAAACTATTCTTTGTCCAGTTCTAGCCTTTAGAGTTATTTAAGAGCCTTCTGAAACAGAGACATAAAAAACATGACCAGATATCCTTGTTAAAAATATAAAATGCCTGAAATGATTTCTGTGCAATTCCAGAGAAAAGCAGGAGAGTCACTCATCCACACTAATAACCAATCGGGAATCCTGCCTTCAGTGGAAGAATTTGATTAAAAAGTCTGGAAATGGAACATTATTACTAACTCTGGCTGATAAAGCAGTGCCCTTTGCAGAAAATGGTAGTTTAACGGATACCACTTTTTCACAGAGAAATCCAGCTTTCATCAAGCAGATGATAAAACACCAAGCAGCAGCAGCACTGGGACAGACACAGGCCCCTAACAGGACACCAGGAGAAGGAAAACTGTAGTTTTTTCAGCACTTGGGGACTAACAGTATGGCCCCAAACTCCATAGCTCCTGGAGTTCAAGGACTCATAAGAGTCTGCAGGTATCTACCACTCAGGGTGGTGCTGTACTGTCCACAGAAAATCCCTGACCCACCTTTTCCCTTGCCTCGCCTTTGTCTTTGGAACTCCCTTGTGGCAGTGTCCATGTGGCTGGTCCCAGGGACAGAAAAGCCCTGACCTCTATAGTCATGTGTCTCATACCCATATCTATGCTCATACCATACCCCCTACACACTCATATCTCTAGCTGTACCCATACTCATGCTTCCCTCATATGCAGCTTAACTGGAATTTAGCTTCTTCTTGCAATCCCTTACACCATGCTATTTGCCCCAGTCAGGTCCTGCATGGTCAGGTCAGTAGATGACCACATATGTAATGGCAGAGGGGAGCTGGGTGGTGAGCACACCCTGCCTTGCACACCACGATACAGGGCACAATGGGGACCCTCAGGGTACCACCTGGGCTTTCAGCAGACAGGCACTGACAGCAGAACAGGAACGTGGATGCAGCCTGCCACCTTACTACTGTAGTTTATGCCTGTTCTAAAGGGTGTCACTGCACATTGCCCATCACCCAATCCCTCTAATTTATTCTTCTGAGCCATCAGAACTCCACAGAGAAGTCTGCATAAAATCTGTATGGATAGGAGCAGGCACAAGGCCCAGGCAGAGTGCTGTATGCCATTTGATACAGCATTCTCTGAGGAACCAATCCAATGGATTCCGGTGCCTGACTTTTAGGGAAAATATTCAGGCACATTCTACTCACAATATAAAAAACATTTCCTCCACACTGTGAGATTATCTAAATAAGCTGTATCAACCCTTCCTAATCAGAGAGATGTGGTGTTATTTTTAAACCTGCCAAAAAAAATTTAAGCTAAATGGTGTGGGATATTACGGTTACAGGGCCTCAAAAGAGTTATTTGTCTCTGTTTATTTGATTAAATATTCCTAGACATATCCTTAGGATGACAGATCAATAAGTGCCTTTGCGGTTTCCTGATAGAAAGTAGCAATTATTTTCTTCCATTACAATATAAACATAACCCAATTTTACTCATCTATCATGTGTGTGATGGTAATAAAGAAGCATCACCACATGTTTATTTTACTGTCACTTCATCTTTTGTTTTGGGGATCTTCCATTTTCTTTTCACGTTCTTCAAACTGCCAGTGTCTTTCATTTGACAGGAGTTGTGACCAGTTTGTTTTGCTTTCGGTCACTTGTTTGTAACATGGAAAAGCCTGTCTGTGGTTTCTCTTTTCCTGTAGGATGAAGGGAGTACTTTAGGCTTTCACCTGAACTTACCTGTAGAAGAAACAAAGCCACAGGATCTTTACAGAGCTGAATTTGGATTCCATTTTTCAGAGGTGTTTCTCCATGGAAGTCAATAGTGATTGAAGTCAGGTATCAAGAGGACAATCAGGTGCACAATTGCTTAGCATGTAAAAGATGAAGAAAGGCTAAACACAGCCTGTAAGAACACGATCTAACTAACGACAACTGAAATGTGTAACTGAGATTGTCAAGCCTGAACTCAACCCATCTTCCTCACTTGGAGAATGATGGTAGAGATGCACATTACTGGACTATGTCTGCAAATGAAGAAAGCAGCATTTGTCTTCTCATCTAAGCACTCCTCTGCTTTGAGGAGTGCCACACCAGGGCTCATAGTGACTAACCGACCAAATAAACTTTGCTAAAAACCTACATCCAGTTTTCTCTTTGCTGTGGGTGAGGAGATTCCTGAACAGTGATTCAAAACCCTCCACAGCAGCTACCTCTCAGATATCTTTGTCCTGACTTGGGCAATAAAACCCCCTTACTATAACTCCAAATTTTTCTTCTAATTTAAAGCCAGTTCTGTTTCCTCCTTGCTGTCATTGAAGTGTCAGCCAGCTCTTCCCTGGAGGAAATTATTAGGAAGTGTTAACTGGTCACAGCTCCACTGATATCGATCAGATGCACCACTGGATTCACTTTTCCTCACTCTGACTTCAGTGAGCCCAGGCTTTGGTTTAATATGTATTTCACTTAAAAACAACTGGAAGTGTTTTCTTTTGATTTTATAAACGTTTCCATGAGCACTGGAATAAGTGAAGCACAGTTGTGTCTGGGTTTCTGTCTTGTGGTTGCTTGACTTTGCTGCCCAACTAAGCTCTGACGGAGATGTTTCCCATGGGTGAGCAATACCTGCTTCGGTCCCTTCTGATGGTTACAAAGGGGGTCCTTAAACTTCATCGGTTTCCATAGCCTGGATCTGTCTTTGGATTCACGCCTGGATTCACACTTTAGGATTTCTTATTGCTGGGGTTGTCAGGACAACTAACAGAAAGACAGGCATGAGCTACAATAGCATGACCACATAAACTTCATTCCTTTAGGAAACAAGGCTAAAAAATAACAAATTTTGTCAGCTGCATCAAGATGAATTGAAGGGGTTTTTTTAATGCTTAAAATCTGAGAAGAATGAGATGAGGAAGTCTTTTGCATGTTTTATTCTGGTTTATTTTGGTCTAATTCTACCTTTAGCAGCCTCAGACTAAACGGTCCTGAGGGACAGTCACTTAAAAAGATCGACTGCCCAAAGTCCAACAAAATTATGTACAATTGTCTTGGGGGACTTTTTTGGATACCATGAAATGGCCTTCATCAATCAGACTCTAACTGTAAATTATCAGATAGCACTCCCTTGCAAACATTGCTAAAGGCTCATTTTTCTTTTTAATGTTGAAGTTAGTGGTATACCATATTTACTGCTGTACTGTTTTCACTGTCCTATGACTTAATCTCACAGTGGTCAGTGCCTTTCACTTGCATCAGTGGTCTGTGGTTTCATTCTCTCAACATCAAAGAGAAAGCTCATCTTGGCTACATTACAAAAAGCAGGTTTTTAATTTTGCCAAAATAAACTGTGACAAACTCTCACAGTTTATAAAAGCTTTCTTTTAAGCTGAAGGTGACTTACAAAAGGGGAAAAATGGGTTATGCCCTCATGTACAGTTTTAAAACGTATAAAAAAGGGCCTAAAAAGAGTTGAGGGGCTTGGGACTCTTTTTTTAACTATTGTTTTATCTCCAGCTAAACCAGTGAAGACCAGATTTGACATTCCCAACACAAGCCTAAGAAATAATGTGCCCTCCTTCTTCTACTTGCACTTTTCCTTCCTTCACCTTCCAACCTTGCAGGTCTATTTTACACACCTGAGAAAAACAGGTGTATAAAGGAAGCCTGGAAAATTCTTGCCAATCTTTTTGGCCAACTGAAACTTGAAAAAACCTCACAGGACACTTTTTATTGGAGCCCTAATGAGTCCTCTGGAATAAAGCAAAGGAAACAGAATGGCAAAGCTTGACAGTCTTGATATTTCAGTGTCAAGCAAACAATCAGGACAAAAAATTCTGACTGCCTTTATGCCATTTAAAGGAACCACAAGAAATCACAGCAACATTTTCCCCTTTATCAATTTAATGTAGCAGAAATCAGAATTCTGATGACATTTCTTGAAAATAGACCGTCTGCAGTATAAGACATTCAGTTCTGATATGCAAAGCAGCAGCAGACTCTGGAAAAGCCTTTGAAACAGGAAAATACGTCCCAGCATGTGAAAAGTGGCAAATTATTCTGTCAATATTTTAATGGTACACTTTGCTATGAAAAGATCACCTTATGAAACAGGTGTACAGGCAAGTACAGAATGCGATAAGTTAAAGGCCACGAGCTTTAAAGACAATCAGAAATAAAATACCCCAGAAATAAGGGAAAAAAGTACTTTAAGAGAACAATGTTCATTGTTAAAAATGAACTGAAAAATGACAGGAAAAAAAAAAGGATTTTAAGACCTGAAGTGAAAAATCAGGACAGCAGTAGCACAATGAAGAAAGAGAAGAAGTTACTGTGCTGAATGTTTGCTAACTTGATTTTAGTTCCTGAAAATTGCCCTTCCCTCAAAAAAGGGGGTATAAAATGATACGTCTCTTGTGGTTGCTGTATCAGCATCCACTGGCAATGCCTACCTCTGTGGTGAACACCTGGGGCCTGCGATAGGCAGTCATCCCCCAAATGTCGAGGGGGGGATGTTATGATGATGCTCAGACTGGGTCAGACCCCACCTCTGAGC
>NW_010407633.1:17378-21826 GCF_000710305.1 Buceros rhinoceros silvestris | reverse complement strand
TCCTGCTACTGGGCAGAAGCCACAGCAGCTCTATAAGGGATGCTTCCCCCCACACCACTCCTGCCACTGATGAGCAGCCCTTCTCTTTCATGTAAAAGGTTCCTACCTCCAACTGGGGCAGCATGTGCCAGCACCCCGTTCTGATGCCCTGTGCTGGGCAGCTGTGCTGAGGAGGACTCTGGTGGTACTGGGGTGATGAAAGGCTGCAGTTGCCACCCTCACCCCAAGCCATCCTAACAATGGGACATGCTATATTCCATACACCTCCAAACGCAGGCTGAGCGGTTGCTTGGTGCTGGCACAGGCCTTGTGTCAGCTTATGAGGCTGAGCAGAGCCCCATCGCAATGGCTCTGGCCTGGCCCTCTGGTAGAGGGCAGCGTGCCACCTCTGAGCTCCAATTTTCTTGTATTTGAGAACAGAAATCTACCCAGAGAGGACTGCTGCATAAGCAAGTACAATTCAAAGCTCTAACGTTTCATGTTTCAAAATAAATGTCAGAAGTACCCGAATCCCAGACTCTGTAATTCCTTTACAAGAGCTGGCGCTGGTGCAGACATTGGCCAGAGGGGAAGAAACAACTTCTGCGCTGCCTTCACTCACAATGTTTCAGATGACTGGACAGCAGCAACCACCTGTACAGAAAGGCAGCCCCCCCATTCGGGACTACCAGTGTCCTCATTCAGACAGAGCTTTCATAGACACTTCTTTCATTAAGAAAAGTGATTTCAGTGGGACTGTTTCTGTACCAAGCATGAGTAAGTGTCTTACAATCTGGCTCTTCATGGCATGTTCCAAACGAGCTCTTTTATTTTTTTCTAACAAGGGCAATGATTCAGCAGTAAGAGTTCAAAATATGAGTGATAGTTTCAGGGACGACTCAGTGCACATGGATACAAATGTTAATGAATACTTTTTTGAAATATTAAAAGAAATAACTGCCATTTATCTGCATCACAGTCTTTTAAGAAAAACTATTACTCACAAATTAGAAAAAAAAGGATTTTCTTTTCTCAGTTCCACTAATAATTTTTTAGCTGCCATAAGGACCTCAGTGATTTTCACACCCAATTTACAGAAACTAATCCTTACAGAGATGAATCATCAGCAATGCTAAGTAATCTGAAATGATCAGGGACTTACATTTTGTAACTGAAACTGAGGGGATGGCTACCTAGCAATGGAGGAGGCAAAGAGAGAACGAGGGTCTCAAAATGTAGTAAATTAATTGTTGCTTACCCTGTTCAAGCAGTATCTGCTCTCTTTCCCATAGAAGTGCTGGAGACATTTCATGTTCTGCTTGTCGACGATCTTGTTGAAGAACTCGTTGATGGTTCGCACAGAGACAGCACAGACAGCAGATCTGTTGGTTGGTTCGGAGGAGTCTGGTTTGCTTTGTGCAAAAACACCGTAGAGAATATCGTCATTCAACCCAAGGCCCATTTCGTGGGCTAGAGCTGCACCTGGTTTGCTTATGTAGGCAGCCTGCAAAATGTTGAATACCTCCTTTCGGATGGACCTCTTTCTCCGCTTTTCGGTAAAGATACACTCAAGAGGCATTTCCATGTAAGAACGCATCTCGGAGTCTAAAGTGCAGAAGCGGATAATTCTAGTGTGAAAAGCTTGGGAGTCAAGAGATTCTCTCTGGACAGTCAGAAAATAGATAAAGTGATCATTTTCAAAGGCATGGACATACCTAACTGGGTAAGAGTCACGGAACTGAGGGAGGATATCTATATAAGACTGATCCGTGAGAAACTCAAAACCATCCTGCGTTTCTTTTAACCTTCTAACTGATATTGAATGCAACACGTGGGGAGGTTGAAATGCAGATGTCACAGTATTTCCAACAAAGAAGTTGACAAACCTGTCCTTTTCGGTCACCAGAACTTTGGTTCCTAAAGTGCTTACAACACAGTCAGGACAATTATCTGCTTCTCCGTCCACCCGGGGTGAATACATGCAGTGCACCTCGCTTTCAATGTCAGCAGGGTTGTCAGGGTGAATGATGTGACGGTGGCAGATGCCTCCGGACACACTACCACAGCTGATAAGCTGATCATCATAGTAAGTTTCTAAGAGCAGCGCCATGTTGACGTTATCCCTCCATACGCTATTAGATAAATTGGCTTTATCTTTGCAGTCTTCACATGGCGCACAGTCAGGGTTGTCCAAAATGGGCCCAGTCTTGTACACAGAAATGTTCTGGAGAGTTTCATTTAGTACATAAATCTTGTTGACTGCTCCAATATAAACATGATGGTTGTATAAAACTACATTCTGAATCGGTGTTTCTGCAATGAAGTTAGGAAGATCATATTTTACGCTCAAATTCATCTCTGATTTTTTAGCTGCTTCTTTGCATTGTCCATGGCTCCTCTGCAGCAAGGCAAACAGGAATACAATAAACCCAGAAGGATATGCAGTAAAAGGCTTCATTGTCAGAGATTTAATCTGTCAAAATATATTTAAAGGGAAGAGTGGTTATATTTCACATACTAAAACATCATCAGTCAACAGAAGTCCATTTCTAGGCAGCATATATTAGCTGAACTATTTCAGTTTAAGAAATATCAGAATCTTGATCAGTGTCATTAATAGTCTTGTGCTAGAAACTGCTATGATCACAGTTCTTTGCAGGTACCCATTTCACTGCTTTTAGAACAATTCACAGAAGGATTTTCTTCTGCTGAATTTTGCAACATCCCTTGGCATGCTGCACAGCAGCAGAACAGATATGACTACTTCCACACTGGCATTAAAACAGCTGGCTGATACAGTATAGAACAAGATGCACAGGTAGCTCAGAGCAAATCTGCTCAAGACACTCAGAACACAACTGCACACAAAACAGTGCAGCACTTCAGTGTGTGGATATATCTGGCAATTTCCTCAAGTGGCTAAGCTGGTTCTCAATGCAGCTGCTAAAAACTGAGAAATAGGGAAGACATGAAATAATGAGAACATCTCAGTAGAAAGTGGGTTTCTCTTTGTTGACATTTTTGATTAACCAAGGGAGAGACTTTTTGCCACCAGACCAAAGGAGGAAATCTCTCTCTTCAGCTCCCCAAATCACTGTCTTTCATAAGGGCCCAGTTTGGAAAAAAAAGAATGGTTTATTTCAGCCAGCTCTACTTCTTGGAATAGTAATTTTCCCTAGTGTTGACAAGGTTTTGAAATATATTGTTAGAATATTTTATGCATCATGTGGTGCCTGGCATGTGCAAGTTTTATTTTAGGCCTTGTACCACAGCAGTAAGTCACTCTGGTGAACCTTCACGAGATACAAGCGTATCACTGTACCGTAAACAAAGGGGGTATCAAGTGACCTACAGCCATTAACTGATGGAATCAAACAACCTAGCACTTTTTTTTTTTTTTTTTTTACTTCTCCACACAATTGTTTGATGTGGCTTGAAAAAACCAAAGGCAGATGACTAGTGTGATATTTCACCCCCTTGAAAGATCAATTAAATGAACTGTGGTTATGAGCGTTTCGGTGCAGTGTCCACACTATGATCTGTCACAACAGACATTTTCTGTTAATGTCATGACACAGTTGTCAAGCCAAATTTAGCTTTTTCATGGAGGAAACAATTATGCATTCGAAGAGCAATATGACCACATACTTTGGGAAAATACTTATAGTTTGGCTCTAATTAAGCAATTGTTGCTAATCAAGAAATGCTTGTGACCACTCAAAGGTTTTAAAATAAATACCGTTGAAAATTAAAAACTAATAGTAAGAATCTGTACTGACTTTTTATTTCATTAAGACTTTAAGCAAAATGAAAAGATTACTATAGACCAGAGTTGTTTCAGCTGTGTATAAATTCAGTGTTTTCACTAGACTGGATAACACAATCCATCAATAATTCTCCAGCATTCTTTGTGACATTTTATTTCAGCATCCACTGAACTCTTCTGTGGCTTACCTCATTAATTACACAAAATAATAGGTTTTGGACAAAGAACTGTTCCTCCTCCCTGTTATCTGATAAGGATAATAATCGAGAGCTTGGGATAAAAATCAGAAACACAGGCTATTTGCGAGTATTGGCTGGTAGGAACAAGTCGCACTTCTGGTATTGAGAAATTAAGATCTTCCTTCAAATAAACAACATCTTCTGATATTAATTAGTGATAACAGAATCCTGGAAACAAATCAGACATGGATTTGAGTTCAAAAGGGAAATAAAAAAGAGTGGGAATATTGCTGTAATTAGAAAATAGCCCCAGTACACAGAGTGCTGACTTCTAAATTGTACAGGGCATGAAACAGTTTTCTCATCCTCTGAAACTTCTTGCTGTTACAGAATTTTTCCTGCTCTTGTGCTGGGATGAAACCAAGAGCTTTCAAAGTTTCTGTGAAACACCCAGAAGTCACACCCCATCCAAGAATAACCGTGTTCACGCCCCTGCCTCGCCAGCACTGACTGAAGATCCCCGC
>NW_010407633.1:11365-17201 GCF_000710305.1 Buceros rhinoceros silvestris | reverse complement strand
AGCCGGCCCTGCCACACCAGCAAGGGCTAAAACTGATACATTCCTGCACATTCACTTCTGACGAGTCAACATGTTCTGACAAATACTAGATTAAGCAGAAAATTCCAAAAGTGCTCTATTTCTGACACACTGCAGAGGCAGGGATATTGTTTACTGCAATGAGTTTAAATTCACATACCAGAGGTGGCGCAGCAGTGGAGAACAAAAACGATAGGTGGGACAACAGTTAGATGAGGATGAGGCTGACTGACCACCAACACAGGAAAAAATATGCAAGGTTACTTGACAGGCGCCTACTTTCTTGCAGTATATTCTGTGCTATGCTCTTGTTTTAGTATGTTCCCAAATAGATTTCCCACCCAGTATGCCCCTCGGTGTTCAGCTTACAATCCTCCCCATTCTTCCAATGTCCGAAAAAAGAGGATCTCTAGCTGTCCGACAGTAAATACCACTGTGCACTGCAGAGGGATTTAGAGCCATAAATACTGTCTGACTTATTCTTTCCCTCAAACCACATCTTGGGATGTGAGGCCAGTATCCTCGGACAGGCTACTCTGCCTACACTCGGTGAAATGGCACTGGTTTGAATCTGTGCCAGAAGTTCCTGAGGCAGAAGTTCCTTCTTAAACTCCCTTAGTAAGTGCGATTGGAACTGAAAAGCTTAACAGCAAGAGCAAGGGTAGGATTCAGTATAACACAAAGGATGCCAGGAATAATAGGTACTGTATTTCACCACTGCAGGAAGGAAAATATGAGCAATAAATGAAAACCAAGTAATCTTTGCTCTCATATTTGAACTTCATCATTGTGTCTTCCTATGTATGCTTCTGAGGTGTTTCGAGCACACTCCCAGACAGAAAGCTGCTGATTCCCACCTCCAGGAAGCTGAGGCTCAGATTTATGGGCAGTTCTAGGGAAGATGGTTCCTCACAACACGTATCTCCAGCACACTCTGAATCTTTCCTCAGGGTGCCTAAAACCAGAAGGCATGTGCTCTACTATGAGACATTCCTAGCTTTGGGAGGACATAGGAGTTACATGAGGAGTGCAGTATGCAATCCCTTCTTTTTTAGGTGTTTTTTTTCACAATCCTCACATCATGTAAACTCTGCTGTTTCTCAGTGAGACTCCTGTGACATTCAGTACCTCTTTTCATTTGCATTTGACCCAGGGTCTTTATCCCACTGCTGCAACCTGCAGCACAGAGCTGCTTTTTTGTAACCTCCAGACCAGGTCATTGCAAACACGCTCTACTTGCATACTTCCGAAGAATCAGGGAAACCTTGGAGAATTCAAAATTCAGTCCCACCTCTCTTCAAAGGTCCAATACTCTCAGTTCTCCTCAGCACATACTCAAATGTAATTTCAGTTGAGCTTAAGCACTTAAAAGAGTTTTGCTGAATTAGAACCAAAACACTTAGGCTACAGATACACTTTTGGAGTGCAGGTCAAAGAACTAGCTGCTGTCTATCACCTGCAGAAGAAAAACAAGTAATCCCTTTGTTTCTCTACTTGGTTTGAATGATGGATGCTGTTCATTCTTCTGTGACCTTCCCGTGACTTGTGTGTCAGTGTGTCTTTCATGTGTCTACAGAAGACTTGTAAGCTTTGGCCTGCGATAACTATCAGCAAGCAATAGCTGTGGATGGATTATTCCTTTTGTAAGAGATATTTTCAAAGCCTGTGTCATGATGTGCTCATTTTTCCATCCCTCAGCAGACAGTAGCTTGTATAACTGATGAGAAAATGGATTTTGGTCAACTGTTGCAAGTGGCTAGTAATGATGTGTCATATTAGTGAGCTTGGCAACCTCAAGTGCTATGGCTGATGCTTCCCACTAGGCTTGGTCTTGAGTGTTTGTGTACCATTAATGGCTTCCCAATGGTAATCTTTCTCCTGCAAGTTTCATTCTTCCTAATTACGACCTGGGTGATAATTTGCAAATATTGAAGATCATGTCTCTCCTTCCCACTGTTTGCCACTACCAACAAGTCAGGCCTGGCCTTATTGTGGAATAACATTCAAGTTGTCCCATGCAAGGAGCCAGAAAACACAGCCATACTTGTTTTCATTTCAGCAACTCAGGTCCCATTTTCCGCTGATCACAAAGCACTCCACAGATCTGCACTAGCTAAGACAACACGCTGACACAAAATTTTGTGAGGTGTTTGGTGCATCTCATTTTTCCTTCCTGTATCACAGAAAAGGAAATGACACGTAGAGCATGTTTGTACAGAACGCATTTAGTTCTCAGGTCACTTCAGGTTAGGTAACAGCAGAGCACGTTAATTCATTTTCAAAAACTCTATTTTCAGCAGATGGAAGCCCTTCCCCCTCTATAAGGAAAAATTTGATAGTACAGGTTTGCATTTTTTTCCAGGGTGACAGTACATCTTGTTACTTTGGACTCTGACAGACTTATGGTGGCAAATTTATACAGGATAACCCTAGGGATTACTGCTCCTGAGAGTTGTTTGCTTTGCTATCCTGGACCAAAATCTGTGCCAGTTCAGGACCTGATTCCCAGTGGATCAAAGTCCCTGCCATGGAGACAGCAGCATCATTTAACAGGTCAAGGCAAATGAGAGGGGGAGATGATAACAGCTCCATCCATCCAACTTTAATCTGCTGTTGCAAATCTGTCACAGCACTGGCATCAGCTTCAACAGATGAAGCTCACAGTGGACGTGTCTTCGTCAGACTTTCCAATTAACCAATTGCATCTGGAGACAAGATTGGTTTTATGTGAAACACTTATTGAGATTACCTTATTTTTCTATGTCCACAGATTTTAAAAGTTCTTAAGGCAAAATTGCTAAACTGAGTTATCCACCTTGAGTTAAAACAACAGAGAGGACAAGGGAACTTGAGAGAGTCATCAACAAACATAAATAATCCCCGAGCTGTATTCAAACGGCTAATCCAAGTTAAAATCCATGTTCACTTGTCTTTAGCACTACTTCAACTCTAGGTTACTTGTCCTGACTAGGACTGCAACGTAATTTTCCTACAGCGTGGTATGTACACTAACATGATGCACAGGGCTTAGTAGCGGTGATTCAGGTCACAAATTCATTCATAACAGAGCTGGAAGATTTCTACAGCATCCAAGAGGTGTGTGTGCGTGCAGATGGCTGATGGTGAAGAACTGGTTGATGGTGAAGAACTGGTGGGCAGGGTACAGCCTAGACAATTGCTGGAGGATATACTATTAACTAAATCCTCTACATACCCACTGCAGCAGTGTGTGTCAGAAGGAATCGCTTTCATTAACATGTTCAACTGATATGTAAGCCTTTTGTTACAATATTCAAACATTAAAAAAGAATCTAAATTCTTCCTGCATAAAATATACTCTTTAATATACATGGTCCATTGCTGGGTCCAATTTGTCATTGTAATTCATAGAAGCTATCAAGTTTCCTTTCTGTTGTCTGCCAGGTTTACTTTTAACAGGCATTAGAACACAAAGAACACTAATCTATCCTTTGCAGTGGAGAAAATGTTACACTCATTTAGCATTATTTTTTGTAAGTGTCCTGCAGTGCAATAAAGGACACAGTGTTTTCTTTGAAACTTGCTTCAGAACTTAACATCCTAAAGCCAACTCATGTCTTGGGTCCAGTAGCACAACTGGATTCATTTAATCATTTTTTGTTGTGATGGGCTGTAATGGCACTACAGGTTCCTCCATAACAAACCTCAGCAAACACTCAGAGATATATTAGGAACGAATGGAGCAGAACAACAGCTATACATTGCTCAAAAAAACTAATTTAAAAGGTAGTACATAGCATTTGCTGGGATTCAGGGAAATTTCTTATGTGAGGAAGTGGTACTCATTCTAAGGGCTGAGGAACCGATTTCACAAAGAACAGGAACTAGAAAAGAAGTTCAAAATATACAAAGAATAACTGAAAAATAGGGAGGAAATTCACACAATAAGGTTGGTCTTTTGTTGTTTGTTCATGCTTATACTTCCAGGTGGATTTGGATCTTTGAATACAGGAGGACAGCTTTCTACATATGTACATGGATCCATAAGGATGGAAAGATTTTTTAAAAATTATTATACTGTTTGGTGATAGCAAACTTCGAATGACACAACACTAAGGATTCACTCCATTCATTTGAAATGCAAGTCAGCCGTTGCAGAGGTCCAGTACGAAAATACCTGTGATGCTGTTGTGGCTCTTTACTACTACACTGGTAATAAAATAAACCAAATTCTAGCACAGACCTAAGCTTGGTATCTGCAACAAATAATTAAGCCTGACAAGTGACATATGAACATCTTATTCCATCCAAGAGCTGAGTTCAAATAGAAAACGATCTCTGTGTGGGGTAGAATAACATCTTAGGCTTGATATTGTACATGTCATGACCAATAATGTAGGGTAAGGTTGGTCTTCTGTTTCAGGTGAGTGAATGTAGAGATATCTGGGTTTCATTCCCAATTTTTCACATGTCTGGACAAACTAATTCATCTCTTAATGTACTTTCACTGCATATGCAAAGGAAATACTTTTTTCTGACTCAAGCTGGTTGAGATAAACACAGACATGTGCCCTGGTTCACCAAAGAAATCACACATGCTCAGGTAAAGATGCAAGCCTTTTTTGATGTCATAAAAACACCTTACTGTAAGAGAAAGCCATATTCCGATATTTCTGAGTGGATCCTGTTGATCAGGATCTTTACGGATGAGCACTTTGTGGTTGTCTGTACAGAATGGGGACAGTGTAATTTCCTTGGAATGTAGTTCCTCCTTTCGTAAGGAGCCAAGCTGGCAAACCTGGCTGCAAGCACAGTTTTAGCTCAACTCCCCTTTACTCTCAGCACTTACTTAGATTTTATAGCCATAAAGCATAAAGTAGAAAATCTATCTGCCTGAATTCTTGTCTTGAAATGCAGAGAAGATTTTGGAAGCCTTTCCTGTCTTGTAAAGTTAACAGCCTTCCATATTGTGATAATTAAAGGAATGGAATGGGTCATAAAATGAAAAAGATTAAAAGGCAGATAGCCAGGAGTAACCAAGACAGCACACAGATTTGATCTAAATGTTCTAACAGCAATTATGAATGATCTTGATGCAGGGCATTTCCTGCAGTTTAATTGTCATTTGGTGCTAATGGTTCTTAGGAGTCCCTGAGACAATAACCCTTCATAGTTAAACATTAATCTTGTTTAAAAAAAAAATTCTGCACATCAATAGATGATGATAAAATATATGAGAACTGTACCAAAGGACCTATATTCACACCAAGTTTCCGAGTTTCCTTTCGATGTCATAGTAAATATAATACGTATAATAATAACAGCAACTAAAACCTAACAAGTCCCTGAATTCCTCCAAGGTGTGGTACAAATACCTAGGATACCAAGCAAAAGAAATTATGCTGGCTCTGTTTTTTTCTCTGAAAGAGCTGGCAGGATGGTGTCAGACAGTGGCTTTTCTGCTCCGCGGGTGCACATAAAACACGCCACTGGGTGCCCTGACTTCACTCTTCTCAATCAATGTGTCTCCAACAGCCACAAGGCGTATTAGTGACAAAATCTAGGTCAAGGATTTCCAGTAAGTCAGCTTGGCAAGATGAGATGTCATGGTCAAACTTTGTGCAGAGTCCCAGCCAGATCAGCACATCTCTAAGAGTACGTTGCCCCTCAGATTCAGAGACCTCACCCAAGGGCTGAGTTGAGATCATCAGCTCTCCTTTACTCAGTGGGTTGGGGCTTGCTCCTCCAGGTAAAGGAGAAACCAGAAAAAACCCTCTGCTTGTGGACCTGTGCTGGCACTGCACAGAGGCTTCTACATTGCCTCCAAGTCTCCTCCTTG
>NW_010407633.1:0-11216 GCF_000710305.1 Buceros rhinoceros silvestris | reverse complement strand
AGTTTGGCCCAGTACTGCCCACTGGGCTGGTACTGTGATTTGTCCACATGTATTACATTCAGTGCTGGAAAGTAGTCTGCCCTCCTTCCATGCCCAAGCTGGCTCCACAAGCAGTATAACCATGATGTTGTAATGCTGTGTTTAAGGTAACTAGCCCTGCCAAATGCAAACTGACTATGCAACCCTAACTTGGTGGTCTTTGCCCCAAGTAAAAACGTGGTGCAAACCCTCAGAACAGCAACAAATACAACTGAATTGGCTGTGTTTGTAAACCGACTAGCGAAAGTAATGAAGTCTATATTTATGCCTTAGCTTAGCAGAACACATCCTTTATCTAATACCAAAGTTAATAACCTGATGGTCTACTTAGCTTCATAGCAGCTTTTTGATAATCAAACAGGAGCAGTGTCAAGGATAGTGTTCATTTCCCATCTGTGTTTGGTTAGGAGGTTACGACCTTTTCTTTTTAATGCTGACCTCACTTTTGTCACTGCAAGTTTATGTTATTGCAATGCACTTTAACTGATGCCCTACTTTCACTCAGTTTAGAAACTGAGTTAATGATGGCTCATTGGCATGACTGCTGCCTTGCTGTGAACCTGTGATTCATGATCTGCTTCCAAGGACTTTACGATATTGGTGTTCATAAATCCCGAAATGGCCTGGGACCAGCCTATCTGACATCCTGGCTCTCACCAGAGGCAACAGTGTCACAGCTGCAATCAGCAGAGTGGCTGATCTGGAGCAGCCTCAGCTCCTGTTTTTTGGCAGATGTCCCTCAGTGAGAGTCCATCAGCCACAGCTTTTGTTCTGAAATACTGTGCTGACCTTCAGAAGATGCTGAAAAGCTCAAGAGTTTGAAGAAGGTGTTCGGGGATGGCTGAGCAATCTGAGTCTTTTCATGCTAATGGGAGTTGTGGTTTTTTTTTTCCCTGAACCCATTTTTCAGCTGCTTCATTTCCTTTCTTTCAGTTTGTCCCTTCCTTTCATTTTGGGGAGGGCTGGGGATATTAAATGTGCAACCACTGCTCTCAGGATTTTTCGTTTATATAGGGCCTAGCACCAAGTTTTGGACTTGTTCAGACTCTAGAGTGTCTCCTTTGGAAATCTGGAGCCAGATTCAAGGCATTTGTGAGATAAGCAAAGAGGCTGTTACCAAACTTCAGAGAGTATTTACCTTTCTCACAGGGGTGAGATGAGGATAAATTAGCTCATTCTTACAAAACATCTTCAAAATCTAAAGGGCTTAGTGCTGGTGTTTACAACAGGCACGGCACAGCAAGGCTGAGCTGTTCAACACTCCCTGCCAGAAAGGGGCTGATCTAAAACCACTGTCTTCATTCCCACATGAACAGGTTGGCCAAAGGTCTAAATCTGGGACTAGGGCTTAGCTTCGCCCTTCTCTGCCACCTATCCTCCGCTGGATGCAGGCAGCCCCTGCCTGCACTCTCCTGCCCTTCTGCTGTGAGACATAGAGCATCCCACCCTGATGGCCATTCTTTGCTCTCCTCCTCCTGTCTTGGTGGGGAGATGCAGACAGTGGAAGGTGTGGATCAGGCAAAGTGGTCTTCCTGCTTCTGAGCTGAGAGGGATGGGACTGGAGGCTGCCTGTCAGCAACAGGACCTGTCTGCAATGCCTGGCTCCACCCTGTCTGGGGACTGCAAACAAGCTTAGCTGGGAGCTGTAACCCAGCCAGGACCGAGGGCCTCTTACTGCTCCCCGTGATTTCTTTCCTGTGGAGCTAAAGCTCAGGTGAGATCCAGGGAATATTCAGCACAAAGTGCAGACACCAGTTAATCTAAGCACCTGAGAGCTTTGTGGCCAGCGAGTGCAAGCTTTCTGGATCTCCTTCTTGGAGTTATGCCCTGAACTCACTTTAAACCCCATTTTAGATGCCAAAGTAGCCTCTCTGGATCTTACCCATAATTTTAAGCTTGGTCTGCTTATCCAAAAGGAAAATAAAATGGCAATGGTAAAATTGGAAATGTCAGTTAATGTATGGTTTTAATTTAGGACTTCACATTACAACTATTGCTCCTGAGCATGAGGTTTTGTTAAGTAGTTGATACCACTGAATTCAATACTCTGGGCACTGAACAAAGGTCACTGTCATTTAACAAGAACATCTTCTTTTACATCCCTGCTCATACTTGAAATATTCAAATTATATTGTACTGCTTATTAGCACCATGTATATTGTGTTCAGACAAAATAACGGACTACTTGTGTGATTAAGAATTACTCACTGAGCAACTTAAATTTGAACAAAATAAAACTTTTGAGGGTGATGATAGGACAGATCTAAACTTTTACCCATCTATACTTTCACATGAAAGTGTGGTTTTGGACCTAAGGTTTGTCAGGATAAGTTCATTCCTTTACTGTGAAGCCACTACCTTTCCAAGACTTGACTCCACAGTCTTTACAGAAGCAATATCCTCATTGATTCCTGTGATAGTTGAGCTGACTAAGGACCAGAAAACAGGCGCTTAAAACAGCCTGAAAGGCAGAGGATCTGTTGACATGACAGAATCTCAAGATTACCTCATTTAAAATGAGCAATAGATGATACAGAGTAAATACTGAATACAGAAGGCATAACTTAACAGGGATGATAGGTGCAGAGTACATCTTTAAAAATCTTATATATTGTTAATGAAGATAATCATTACTCTGTAAAGAAAGACTGATTTAACTTACGTTGCATTTCCAAGTAACTAGCTAATGGACACGGGCATTATCTTTTCATAAGTCTCTGAAATCCCCCATAAACCATGACTAGTCAAATACCTGACTGATGGGCTTTTACCCCTATTAACAGCACGTGATGAAGGTCTCAGTAAATAACCTGCCTGCAGATTTGCCTTTTCCAGAAGGGAAAGGGGTACTTTTTTATTCTTTAGCCATCTCTTATTGCTCCTTGCTGCTTCCTGAAAGGCTTTTTGCACTGTGAAAACAAGTCACTGGTTCTTACCTTATTATTGTGCCCTAAAGGGATTTTGGGCACGTACTCTCCTCGGATAAGCAGGAAGCCCTCCTGCTGCAGTCAGAGGAACTTTGGAAGCCATGCGTGCTTATCTGCAGGCAGAGGTTGGCCCAGCTTGTGTTTAGTTTACAAGAGAAGTGTGGTATTATTTGCATAAAAGGAGTTCTTTCAAAGCTCGTTAGATGAAAACCTCTCAATTTGAAAACAAACAAAAAAACCAAGCAGCAATTTTCAGGAAGCGGCAAAGATGTCTCTGAGCTCACTCCCAGCTGATTTTATCATGGCAGCTTACATCTGAAGAAGAACAAACATATACTTATTTTTGTAAATGTGTTTTCAGAAGGGAAGAAAACTCCAGAGAACTGGCAAGCAGTCCTTCTGACTGATAATGACCATGTGTGGTGTTTTCCCTTTTTAGCCCTGCAGGAAAATCATGGGATTCACTTCTGCAATTAGAAGGTCATTAATGTTTTTTGTGATTTCATGCACTTTATGCTGACTTTACCTACCTCCTGCCTGTGTCTCATCTCTCCCAACTTTTGTTAGCACATTCTGCATTCAGAGCTTCTCCTCTCATGTAGCCTGCCACGGTTATCCAGAAGATAACGGTTGTTGGTCAGGTCTTTCTTAATATATAACCAGGAGAGGGAGGGAATAAACCCTTTCTCACAAATGGACATACCTTGCAATCCCTCTCTTTTGTATACATAAGGTCGGGATAATAAGGACAAAAATCCAATGGAATTTGATACGCAGAACAGTAACAGATTTCTGTGGGATTTAATGGAAGATAAAATGTAATGGGCTTTTAACATGTTGCTGTTCTGAAGCACGACCAGAATTGGAATTAAATTTCATAGGTTATTTCAAAAACTTATAGTAAGGTTCCCATGCTGGGTAGATTCAACAGGATTTTCCCATTGTGGAAATCTGTCTGATGAGCCAAGGTGGAGAGCTGGTAAGACATGGAGAACGTCACAGGAGAGGACATCCCCAAACAAGTTGGTGTTTAATCCTCTGAGAAAACAAAAGGACACAGTGAAATGTTGCCACCGTGTTCTCTGGTGATTTGTACATAAGGGCAGGGTTTGCAATACCACAAAAACTGGGAATTTCAGATTCTGACTGCAATATACTTAATAAATAAATACTAGGGGAGGAAAACAAAGCAAAGCATAGAAAAAAAGCCATAGTACAAGCGCGGGTCCTCTACCTGTTCTCAACACCTTTATAGTTTCCACTGAAGGTGACGGAATTTACTTGTATCCAGACATCCTGAGTTTACCTAAAGGCACCTACATCCTGGATCAGGGAACATCCCCACTTACTGTTTTCAAGTGCTGCAAACACAAACAAGGATAAAACTCATTACCGTGCAGCACCCCATCCTTGAACACGTATGGGAAGGCAAGAGCAAAGTGGATGCTGAAGTTAAACAACAATTAAGATAAAATTTTCGGTCATCTGCTGTAGGCTAAATTGCATCTTCAAACACACACAATGTTTTCCACTGCTTTAAATGAATGACAAACACATTTTCAGAGTGAAATTTGGATTATATTCTCTGATGCAAAAGTGTTTAATCACATAGGGAGCTCCACATTGGTTCACTGCTTCACTGGAGTCCAATACTGTTTGCATTCTACCTACTCTTTAAAGATTATTAATTATTAATATTGTGATTGTATTTTCTTTTTTTTACTGGAGCTTTGAGCATTTGTAAGAATGGTATCAAACACGGAGTATTAACATGAAACATTTTTTTCCCCAGGAAAAATATTGGCCTCTAATCCAAAGAGCAAAAGCAATAAACCTAAAGAGTTTAAACAAAGGTTTTCTAGAAGTAGACAGGAAAACTGAATGTAACTCCAGTAATTCATTTAACATTTTCAATGACATTAGGAAAGAAGAATTAATCAACTTTTGAATTCAACTACCAACACCTTCCACTGTCTTCAGCAAAGCTGACTCTCTCTCTGCTTTATCCTGCTTTCTGACCTAACTATTAGAATCTGGTATTTTTGGATGAGAAGACACATTAAAACTATATAATAATATCCATAACAGATACAGGGATATACAGTAACAGATAAAAGGATATATAATTCCCATAACAGAAATCCTAACACAATTTTGGCTGTTACAGCCTTAAGGAGAGAGAGAAATCCAAGCCTCTGTTACCCCAGCACATATCTGAAGACAAATGAAGCTTGTGAAGTTATTTCAGTTTTACAGAGCAAAACACGTTCTTCTCTAGTCATGCATTTAGAACTACCCACAGATTTGGGAATTTTATCAAAGGCTGGGGTTACTCAGAAACCAGCTACTTTTATCCTGTTGGAGCGTGAGGGAGGGGAGAAGAAAACGTCAACGTCTTAATAAATATCTCTAATGGTCCTGAAATTTTGGGGATTTAGTTCGGGCCAACCTATCCAAAAAGCATTCTTATTCACAATAAAGCTAAAGACAAAACAGCAAAAACTGTGTATGTCTTTAGGCATTCACATGGCACAACAGACCTTCTACCAAGCTTGAAACCATGCTAGCTATAACAGTTTCAATAGGGGGAAAAAAAATGAAGTAAATGGCGGGGTGAGGTGCACAACCCAGTGCAAGGGTGCACGCTGTGCAAACACAGAGGTGGTGGATGCCCTGAAACCCCTCTCCTCCGCCTCCCCCCAGCACACCAAGCGAGGTTCAGCATCCAGCTCAAATGAACTAAAAAAATAAACAAAGAAACAAAAAAAATATTATCTCCTAAACTAAAACAAGGGGAAAATAAGTAAGTTTGGAATTCTCACTGTAGCTAGTAATTGTTTTCATCTGCTCATTAGACATGCTCAGAAAGAATTTCTGTTTCCACAAAATTTGGACAAAAATAAATACTGCCTGCAGGAATTATCAATTTGTATAAATATTAATGAGAAAAATTTCATGTGGAAAAAGATACCTCAATCTTCTATTAAATTCGAAGGAGAGGAAATCAGTTTTGCAAATACTGTGCAAACGTGCACAAAAGCAGAGCTAAACCCGGTGTCCGTGAAGAGTCAGTGGCAAAACTCGCAGGGATAACCATGAGATCACAGTCTCCCTCACGGTTCCTATCGGGCAAGTGGCATAACCACAAAAGGAGGTATAAGAAAGCAAGTTTCTTAAGACCTACACGTGTTGTAGTTCTGAGCCATTGTGGTGGATGATAGCGGGACTGGAATTCAGCTAAGGGCAATGTTCTGCCAGATGTGGGCAGGGGCAGCGGCCGGCACAGCTGGGGCTAGGCACAGACATCCCATACCCAGGCCATGTGGCTCTCAGCCTTAGCAAATGCTTGGTGTAGTTAGTCCATTAGTCCAGGTTTCTCCTAGTCCCAGACAGCTGTTTAAAATGAGCATCATGTGAAGCAAACCAGAAACCTTAACACTGTATTTAATAACTAACTTAGCTTTACTGCCTAAATTCAGGGTGGTCCAGCCTCATTACTGGAACAGGCAAAATGCCTTCTTGAGTCTCATAACACCAACTCTCACCTCTCAAGGGGGTTCACCTATGGCACGTAGGGTGCAGAGGCATGCCACGAGGTCACAAACCTAGGCACCCCAAACACCACGAGCCAGGAGTATTATATACACTTTACTTTTTGGTCACCTGCCCATGTCTACACAGCTGAAAGTCCTTCAGGTACTACATGCAATCCTGCCACAGTTGGGCTCTCTCCTGGAGCCACCTGTTGGGTTACTCTTCACTCTATAAAGAGAGACAGAAGATTTTATGGGACCCTCTTCAGTCACAACCAAAGCTATGATTCTAGCCATTTTATATAAAATTTGTAAGATTTAATTTATAAGATAAATTAAACATTTGGTAAATTTCATATCCTTATGCTGAAAGAACATCTGCCTGAAGCCAAAACCTTCCTGTGTGGGAAGTGAACAACTTATATTGTTTAAAATTGTCAATAAAAGCTAATTACTTATTGCCTAGATCTAGCTGTCTCTATAACTGTGCCACCTCTTAACTGAGTCTTTATAGCTGTGCAGCCTCAATTAACTGAGTCTGCTTGTAGAAGTGTAACTGAGAGGCCCCTATGCTTCATCACCAACTCCAGAGCCATGCTATTTTGAAAATAAAAGACCTGTATCCTGTCCAAAAAATAAACTCTGGAGGTCACTTGCCATGTTGCCATTTTGGATTAGAAAAAAAAAAAAAAAAAACAACACCTCAGCCAACACACAGGGGAAGGCTTAATTCCAGCAAACACCCATATAAACAGGAAACATCTCTCCAGTCAGAAGGTATTTTTCCTTCGTACAATGGGGTTCAAAGATGTGTCATCATATAGCTTAAAACAATTGCTAAGGAACCTTACCATTTCCAATAGCTTAGGAATAGAGTTGGCTTCCACAGCCAAAAGCCTATCTGAACTTGCATGGGAAGCGCACAAACACTAACAAATATATGCTGGCTTAGGCCAGTGCAGAGTTTTTAATCAATAAGCATGTCAAGCTGGGGGACAGGGAGGGGAGGGAATCAATTTTCAGAAGGTAAATGGTAACAACTGTAGATTTAATCAAATTGCAGCTGCAATCCCTTACTATTCTCAATATTTTTGAAAGAAAGTAGCTCCATGGTAAAGAATGAATTTCAATAAATGTCACATATTTAGTTATACTGCTGATTTTTAAAATTTATCAAGCTAGGTCACTGATCCTTTGCAGAAATTATACTCAAACATGTCAAAAAGATTCTGATACTGTTTAGCTGGATAACCATCAAAAAGAAAGAGCTACAGTAGAGGAAAGCAACTTACATAGAAATTGTTATTTCTCTGTGACTACAGGAAAAAAGATCCACCAACATGACCCTTCAAAGAGAGGTTAAAGCTGCACCACAGACGACAAAATGGATAGCTATCAAATGCCATGGCGATGGCCGCGGTGTGAACACTTGAGCAAAATGAAAATCTTCTGAAAGCATTCAGCAATTTTGCTTTCGCATACATTTGCAACCAAATTTATCATGAATTCAAATGAGATCCCTTCCCCTGCCTTCCATACAAAAGGACAACTGCACGTTCATTTTCTTGGGATAAGCAGGAGAGACTATCATGGAGCTGTAGGATGTGCAAAAAAGGGGATCTGTTTAGGTGTTTTGAGCTTATTAAACTCTCCAGCATTACAGAAAGCCTTGTTATTGACACCTGCTTGAGAAATGAAATGCTCTGAGGCATTTGCTTCCCTGGAGACCGATGTGCCAGGGGCAGAGGCACTGGAGAGGGGTTTTAGGGCATCCACCACCTCCATCTTTGCACCGCATAAACCCTGTGCCTGGGTTATGCACACAGCCTCTCCTTAAAATGTAAGAGTTACGAAGCCCTCGAAATGTGAGGGTTATAAACTCCTCAAATTCTTTATCTCCATTTCTGTTTTCCACTCTGACATTTGGTGTACTCAATTGCAACTAATTCAAGGAAGGTCCACCTGAGCCAAGAGGACTCGGTCACCATCCAGCCACATCAAGTGACTGAAAAAGATCACAGCGCAACTAAAAAGTCTCAGAACAGATGAAAAAAAAAAAGGCAATCTACTTGGAAACAGTGTTTGCTTCAAAGGAGTTACATATCCTAGACCAATTTGGTCCGATAACTTCACCTCTCCTTTATTTTTCTAATGTTTAAAATTGGAGGAAAAAAATACTTTATCTTCTTGTACAACATCATAGTTTTCCTGAAGGCACATAGCTCGGCAATTTGCTAGATTTGTTAATGCTAGAGGAAACAAGTTAGCACACATAGTATGTGTCTGAATGCCTTTGGAAATTAGATTGAAACACTGATTTGATTTCCTAAAAGGTATCTTAAACAAGGCAAGGTTAGAGATTTGGAGAGTAATGAGAATTTGTGTGACTTCAAACAGCTCTACATAAAACAGACCTGATATTGTGGGGGGAAAAAGGTCACCTAATTATTCGTTTCCTGAAGGCCCTGTCTATAGTACATGTCCCCTGGGTAAGGGAACTGATTTAGAAATGGCTTCTGCTAACGTGCTTCCATCAGCCACTATGTATGAGATATAGATTCATTAAAACCATTGCCAAGAAAAACACAATATTTTCACAAGGAGAGAACAACAGAAACTTTCATGGCCTGTCTGTGGCAAAGAGCTGCCATCCACAGAGTCCTCCGTGGAGCCATGGTCCTGCCTCCTTGGTGATGTCATGCTGCTTGGGACCACACTGGATGACCATCGGTGCTGAGTTGTGTGGGTTTAACCAACTACAAGCTTTGCCTGTGAGGCAAAATCACACACTATAGCCATGGCAGACAAGATGCACACACAAGTTGATGGCTTGGCTGAGAGTAGCACTCTAACGAAACATGAAATTGTGCCCCTAGCTCAAAGGCCAGCAATGAGAGAGCAACAGGGAGGTGGGAGGCCTGGACACATGGGTTTCATAGGAATCAGCCAAGAAGGTGTGGTGGCTGCTTAACATCTTAGGAAGGTTTGTCTGAAGTATCACACACTGCAACCCATTCCTTCTCCTATGCACCAAGCAGATGCTGTAACTTCCTTCTGTGTTTTGTGTTCCTGTAGTTCCAGAGAATGCTGTTCAGCCACTCCACTGCTTTGCTGTTCAAGAAATGATGTGTGTTTCTGTAGTGCTGAGAGCATCCAAGCAAGATTTCTCGTACTCCAGATATTCCACAAACACACACGGAGATACACTACCTCTCCTTGCTTTCCACCTAAAGTGAATAAAGTCTAGACACATCACGACCACAAAGCAAAGTAGGACTGGGACTCCTACTGCTGCTGCTCTGGCTCTCTGGCTACCGCAGCACAGCACACTGCCGGCATCAGGTCCCCTTCGCAGCTGTGAAGGCAAGACTGCTGCTCTTGCACTGCAGTCGGCTGTGCCAGTTACTCTGCGGAGTCCTGGAAGGCAGATTTGGGAAGCAGCAGACTTTGAATTTCTCCTCCAAGTTGAAAAATACAGAGCAGTCCCTTACAGATCATAGAAGAATGAGAGTAGATGGATTGGCCCCTTCACTTGCATTGGACCAGCAGCAGAAGGTCAACAGCTAAGGTATCAGAAAACTATAAATGCAGGAGAATCAGGATGGGAAAGGCAGTCCTGGGAGGACACCGTTTGCCACTCGGTTTTGCACTCATGAGCTGTTCATTGAACCTCTGCTGAGTTTCAGCCTTCTGGCTGGCTGGCCCTGACTCAGTGTGCTCCCATCCATCTACAGGCTGTGCTGCCATCTTCCCTGACCAAACAACACCCCTACGACCCACTCCCCAGGCACAACAAGTGCAATTTAGTTTACCAGTAAAGAACTGCTATGCAGTGGTTATCCTCTGCAGAAGAGAAAAAAACCAAACCACCAACCCCAAACCATACAGGATAATAAAGACAATTAATTCCCTCCCCTCCAAAAAGGCAAAGAAGCTGACTCCCTTTTCTGTAAGTGGAGATTAATGTTTTACGAAATATTCCTTTTTCCAAATGATTTGGTTTGTATTAGAAGACAGTCACAAAAAGAATCATACAGTGCTCAAGAAGGATTAGAGCACACAAAGCGCAAGCGATACATTCTCCAACTTTGTTTTCAACGTGCAGCTCCTGCCAATGGCTAGCTTTTTGCTCTCACAGTGATCTGTAAACATTTAACCAGCTCCTAGAGAAACATGTGAGACACTTTATCTTGCCTGATTATGAACCCAAACCTCTCAGATCACAAAAAGGAAAAAAAAAAAAAAGAAAAAAGACACCATCCTCTTTTTGCTGGTGGACAATGCAAAAAAGCACCTGTAGGATGAAAGCAGATGAACTACCACACATGGCATAGGTTCTTCAGGAAAAGCATGCACTGCAGCTTCAATAACCTCCTACAGGTTACAAACGCAGTTTGTTAAACATCAACTGTTACTCGATTATTAATCCGTGTTTTAAGATGTATGTGTGAAACTTCCAAACGCTGAGGAATGTACTTAGCATTTATAAAGCCAAAGACCACCTAATTTAATGCTGACATGGAAACAGTGGTGGAATGCCATTATATGGTGTGAATTATTTACCATTTCAGGCACATCTGGCTTTTTAAAAAAAGGGGGGGGGAGAAAAACCCAAACCACAGTACGACTGCAAGGAAGACTGCGAACGCCGTACGACCATAAAGTAGAACCCCCCACCTTGGGGAATCCTGCAGGCTAACCCCAGGACCCCCGCCTC